>NC_049208.1:25593786-25893786 GCF_013347855.1 Anguilla anguilla
GGTAACACTCTTAGCAAAATTAAAAACAACGACCTCTGAACATGGCATGTCTCGTTTGCAGATTGCCCAACCAGCGTGCTTTCAGACGCAAGAGACTATTGCAGACCAAACAAATCCTCTGCATACAGGGGTAGCAAGGTGATTAAACGCTTTTGTTTCAGCAGGGTTGAGCGGTGTGAATTAATCGACCAGCGCTCATTTCAATTAGAGCACATCTCTGACCAGAACGGTGCACTGTCTCCAGCATTGCAGTTGCTAATAGCACCAGCCTAAGATTTCATGCCAACGGTGCTTTTCAGAATACTTTTATGGGGTAAGATTAATGTTAACAAATCAATCAGTAGTAGTATTGTAGCCTAGCAACGCACACTACCTAGCAACATTTGCACGATAGAATATATCAACATGAACGCGCATTGTCTGTGCTGGACTAAGCAGCGCCTAGTCTTATTTTTAGATGGTGCAACAGGTGTCAATATTGAACACATCAGACATAGCTACAACTGACCTAACAGATAAGACTACCATTTTTACATTCAGCTGGTGCAACCGGCCCCTGGGGACACAGCTCTGAGGATACAGCCCTGAGGACACAACTCTGAGGACACAGCTCTGAGGACACAGCCCTGGGGACACAGCCCTAAGACACAGCTCTGGGGACACAGCCCTGAGACACAGCCCTGAGGACACAGCCCTGGGGACACAGCCCTGGGGACACAGCCCTAAGACACAGCTCTGGAGACACAGCCCTGAGACACAGCTCTGGAGACACAGCTCTGAGGACACAGCCCTGGAGACACATCCCTGAAGACAGAGCTCTGAGACACAGCCCTGAGACACAGCCCTGGAGACACATCCCTGAAGACAGAGCTCTGAGACACAGCCCTGGAGACAGAGCTCTGAAGACAGAACTCTGAGACACAGCCCTGGAGACAGAGCTCTGGGTGCAGGAAACTGTTGCTACCTTAAGCTCTGTTGTGGCTGACATGCAGACACTGGACTCTGTCGAAGCCTGTCCCGTGTGTCTGTCCCTCTTCATTACAACAGCATGGACGATCTAGACCCTGTACTACACTACTGCAGTAAGCAATACATCACTGGTGATTCAGTACTCAGTCTTTAAACTATACTACAGGGTTAATCATTACATCACTGCTGATTCAGTACTCAGTCTTTAAACTGCTCTGTAACATTAATCAATACACCACTGGTGATTCAGTACTCAGTCTTTAAACTGCTCTACAACATTAATCAATATATCACTGGTGATTCAGTACTCAGTCTTTAAACTACACTACCGCATTAATCATTATTTCACTGGTGATTTAGTACTCAGTCCCTACAGTAAATTACTTCAGTGCCATCATCTGTGATCCAGTACACAGTTTCTGTACTACTTTATTGTATTTAAATATTACAGTACAAAACTGTAGAACACGTTCTTCTTGTAAGCGTCCCAATGCACTTTACAAATGAATTCAAATGAACACTGAAAAAATCAGAATCAGTAAATGTGAACTGGTTTGGACTAATAGTCCACTGTAAGAGATACAGGCGCATAAGAAGAGTGAACACATCACGAAACCCGATTAAAGAAGCCAGCTGAAGCTGCCCCTCTTCCCTCCAGAGAGAGGCTTTATGGGACAGTTACATCACAGTGATCCAGACCCCACGCCCCCATGCTCCCACGGTGCGGTCATCGCCCCCGCCCTGGTTATGCGCTGCGTATTCGGGGGGCTGACCCCGGTCCCACGGGCCCGGAGCCAGCTGGCAGGGGGAGGTTAGCTCAGGTCACCCGAGTCCCAGCAGCTCTGGCAAGGCAGCCGCGCCCGGGAGAGCTGCAGCCGGGCGGATAAGTTTTAATTAACTTTGCTGCGTCAGGAGGAGAGGTGCAGAGAAGGGCGAATTTCGGGAGAGAGGCACGGGGCGGAGAGGTGAGCTTCGTACCCTTCTCCGGCTAATGAGAGCCAACCTGACGTGACCCCGCCCGCCAACGCCATCCGCCGCGACGCCGCGGCCAGAAGGCGCTGCAAGCTGAAAATCCGCCCGCCGCTACCCCCACCTCTGCTCACGTACCCTAAAACTCTCTCCGGCTGCACACCCCTTTCCCTCCTCGCACTGACAGGAGTCAATACTCCCTCTTTCACACCCCACCTTTATCTGTTTTTCCATTATTCCTGGAAGCGAAGTGTGGTTTCATTCCAGCACATCGAATGATGCAAATCACAAAAAAGATTTTTTTTGATTTTCAAAAAAGACATTTCTTAATTGTCGCTTAGGACTTTCATTCACCTTTTTAGCACGTCGTTTTATCACAATCTTGCGAAGAGCTGAGAACGAACCATGTAGCGCTCAGACAGAAACACAGGATACCCAATCTCCCCCGCAGCTATGAAATGGTTTGACCCCTGAGTGGGTGCAGAGCTTAATGAGAAAACTGCAGGTCAGAGATCAGGAGAGGGAAACCAGGCAAACAGGCAAACAAAAAAACTGCAGCCAGCATTAGCTTAACTGCTTGAAAACAAGTGATTTCAAGATGTGACTCAAAATGTGGGTGCAGAATTTTGCATAAATTACAGGTCATTCCATAAAGTTTTTTTTATTATTATTTAAGTATGTTTATTGGTGGGCAAGCCAAAGACATCAAGGGAGTGTCATATTACTGGCTTTTGTACTATTTGAGCTGGCTAAAACTTAAATTTGTCATAAAATGATAAACACTTATAAAAACAAACAGTATTGCTTCACTTTTCATGAGATCAATGACTTCAAATTTTGTGTATATGTGTGCGTGTGTGTGCATGTGCGTGTGTGTGTGTGTGTGTGTGTGTGTTGAGGGAGGGTGGACGGTAGCATGTGCATGAAACATAGTCTTTGCTTTTCATATTTTTTATGCAAGGACAAATACTGAGTGTGGCATATGCATTAGCATTTTCTCTGTGAAATAACTACTGGTGTGACAAGCATGACAGCCAGGCAGGAAGACGTGCCGCTCTGTGGAGAGTGGATATTTCACAGAGGAACAGAGAGCTATTTGGAGGGAGGCCTTTGATCTGGTCTCTGACTCGGGGGCGCAGTGGGACAGCAGCACCCCTGCGATTGTGCTGGCACCCCAGAGAGGAACCGTGCAGGCGCCCTCTCGGCTGGGGGGCGCTCACAGAGGAAATCTAAAGGCAGGTTTAAGGTGCCCTGTGGACCTCCTCCTCAACCACAATAGGACCGAGCCCATTTTAGAACATGGGGTCTGCAACACACAAAACCAAGTGCATTGAATTGGGGTTTATAGAAGGTGCCGAAGGAAAGCGTTTGGTTGGATACGGCAGGTATTTAAATACTGGCTTTGTAGAGGGGCGTTTACATTGGGTTTATTTTCAAGCTCTTATCAGCTCCAAATGTATTCTTTGCTTCAATGAGACCTGTTTTTGTAACATATGAGAAAAACTTCACTAAGAATCACTAAGATGTAACATTACTTCTGAGATTTGTGTGTGTGTGTGTGTATAGGTATGTGTGTGCGTGTGTGTGTGTGTGTGTAGGTGAGTGTGTATGAGATATATAGAGCCTATCTTGCCCAAAAAGTCTTCAAAAGTTTACAGAAGCAAATTATTTCCTACTTTAGGAACCCAATTATGTGTGTGCTTTTATTTTAATGAATGTGTGGACAGGGCAGAAAATGCAATGAATTGATAAAACAGTCATTAGTATTTAATCACACCAACATCAGCGGTCATTAGCGATGATTTCCAAAATGTTTTTCTAATTTTCCGCTTGTGGTATTAATGGTTTAATTATGCGATTATACACTATATTACTTTGCATGCATTTTGCCATTATGCTCCCAGGCAACAGTTGCTGTTTCGGTTTTGGAATTTGCAGGTCAGCATCATGAATAAAATATCACTTTAAAAAAAAAACAGTTCACGGGGAAAAAAGCGGCAGTTTAACGGGTTTTAACAGAGGCAGCAGGATGTGACGCGTCGTAGCGCGATGGCTCTGATGTTGTTGACACTCCTGTTCCTGTCGCATTTGTCAATTTGTTTTCCTTCCATTTCCTACAGTGAATATTGACGTGGCTGTTGGAAGCCCTCGCGGGGCGAACAGGAACACAAACAAACCCTGCTGCCTTACAGCAAGGCCGGGACGGGGGGAGAGAAACGCTCGGCACCCCCACACCTCCCCAAATCCTTCGCCGCAGCACCGCCTCGCTCGTACGGATAATTAACACGGACAGGCCAATAGGAGGGGAAGCGGGCCTGCGGAACCCTGAAGCTCCTGGAACGAGCCTTATCCTCTGGTCTGAAGGGGCTCAGACAGGTGAGGCTGTAATCAGATGACACTTCACTCTGGATTCGCATTTAGTCTTCGTGGAGGATAAATACACACGTAAAGACATGGAAACAGGAGACAGGGCAGGGCTTAGGAAGAAGGGGTGGGGCATATGAGGAAGGGGAGGGGCATGTGAGGCAGGGGGTGGGGCATAGGAGGAAGGGGTGGGGCCAAGGAGTAAGGGGAGGGGTATGTGAGGAAGGGGGTGGGGCATATGAGGAAGGGGAGGGGCATGTGAGGCAGGGGGTGGGGCATAGGAGGAAAGGGTGGGGCATGTGAGGCAGGGGGTGGGGCATAGGAGGCAGGCAAAGGGGCTCATGGTAGAGACTGAGGAACACAAGAGCAGGGAGTAGGGGCAGGGGAACAGGTGTTCCCCCCTCAGTAGAGCATGTCAACCAAGCCGTGACTTCATGAGTCCCTTATCAGCAGGGTCATCGCTCAGTAATTAGTTTTGCTTTAATGGGCCCTCGTTAGGTCAAGGGATTCCTGTAATCCCCCTATCTGCCCACTTCTTGACGAGCTCTTACCGGTAATCTCTCTAACCTATCTGCAACTGTCTGCGGTGTGCTGGGAAGCAGAGGCACGATAATGAGAAATACTCCTGTAAACACCCCCCTCACCATCGCTGTCTGGGCCTCCTCATGGAGACTGCAGTTAAATCAGCTCTCTCTCTCCGTCTCTCACCCACACGCTTACTCACACACACACACACACACACACACGCACACACACACACTCACACACACACACACACACACAAGCACACACGCACACACACACAAACATAATTAAACATACCCCGCACAAATCCTCACCACACAAAAAATGAAGGCAAATGCACAGCAGACTAAAGGAGCACATGCTACGACACATCCACAAACTCTGCATTAAAGCAAAACAAATTTTTCCCACAAATATGGGGGAAAAACAGGGAAACGCACCCATTTATCGCTCCCAAGCCCACCCAGATAGTTAAGCCTCTGAGATGAAGCCTAATTAAGGTCTAATTATCAACTGTGAAAGCCCCACCCTCTACAGGTGCTGACACTACATGTGCTCATTAATATTCGCGGCAGGGTTATGCAATGGCGGGAGCAAACAGGATGTAATTGAAGGCAGTTTAACTTCATGAGACAAGATAATTGGGATGGAGGGGGGAGCAGATAAATCTGCAAACATTTAATTGAGACTTTACGCAAGAAAGCATAAAACTGTACAAAGGGCCTTTTTAATTCCATCTAGTGATCCATAGAGTAATGCAGACATTTCCAGTTTAACCCCTCATTAAACAAAAACTACCAAACAAGCACAATTTCACCTTCTGAAAATGCATGATACACACAAACACCACAAGCAGTCTAAGCTATGAAAAGACCTGGTAGTTTTAGATGCAGATGTATTAAGGTTGTGTACTTCAGAGTAATGGATACTCACTCCTGTCCATCTGGAGCAGGTTAATCCTGCTGTGTTTCTCGACTCAAATCTACCTTCTCTGCTAGCAGAATGCTGTGTGGAAGGGGTGCAGGGCACTATGCTGTGCGGCCATGTTGGTGAGGTCAGAAGGGGTCATGGGGTTACGCCAGCCCAGGTAATGCGGGCTGACAAGGCAGTGGTTCTACTCGGCTAGCGCCACACCAAGCGGCTAGCGCCTCACCAAGAGGCTAGCGCCTCACCAAGCGGCTAGCGCCTCACCAAGAGGCTAGCGCCACACCAAGCGGCTAGCGCCACACCAAGAGGCTAGCGCCACACCAAGCGGCTAGCGCCACACCAAGCGGCTAGCGCCTCACCAAGCGGCTAGCGCCTCACCAAGCGGCTAGCGCCACACCAAGCGGCTAGCACCTCACCAAGCGGCTAGCGCCTCACCAAGCGGCTAGCGCCACACCAAGCGGCTAGCGCCTCACCAAGCGGCTAGCGCCTCACCAAGAGGCTAGCGCCTCACCAAGCGGCTAGCGCCTCACCAAGAGGCTAGCGCCACACCAAGCGGCTAGCGCCACACCAAGAGGCTAGCGCCACACCAAGCGGCTAGCGCCACACCAAGCGGCTAGCGCCTCACCAAGCGGCTAGCGCCTCACCAAGCGGCTAGCGCCACACCAAGCGGCTAGCGCCACACCAAGCGGCTAGCGCCTCAAAGGCCATTGTTAAAGTCAGCATAAAGTTGAAATGAACACTGTGGTCGTTACTCTTTCTATTGATAATAAAAAGGATACTGCTTATTAACTACGAACTTAATAAAAAGTGTGAGTGTAAAAGAAGAAAATAATCAAAAAAGGAAATTGTATATCCTTTGGCTTATCATAGTTATTAACTCAAATTACTTTTATATGCAGAAAAAAAACAATGTTTCAGCACTTTCTGTGCTATTATTTCTGTATTATTTGAAACTGGTGATGATGATGAAGTTCAGGCAGTAGCAGTGAGATAGAGTAAACCGTGCTGATGAGGGAGGCCATGTTAGTCAGGTACAGTACAGTGAGCTGGTGTTGGGGTATTCCCATCATGCCTCAGCGTGCAACCTTGCGCAGCTCACCCTTCCCGTGACCCTGAAAGGCAGGACAGGAGGGACCCCGCCAAACCCGACAGGAGGGCTGAGGTGTGAAAGACCACGCAGGAAATGAGATGCAGCTCGGTGTTTAACCAGCCTTCCTGCCCGCACACGCCCGCACGGCGGCTAACAGGTCGACCAAACGCGCTCCCCCCTCCTGCGAGACCAGCACCACATCTCATTCTGTCCGTACTTCCACTACCTGCTCCCAATGCTGAAACACGCTCCCTGAAAAACTCCGGTGCCTCCTGCCTTCTGACCCGCTGAATATTCTCTCCAGTGGATTCGTGCGGGAGAGACTTGCTTAGCGTTTTATTACTTGTTCTATTTTATCTACTTCACCAGGGTGGCCAGATTTGGGGTTTTCCATCATTTGTAAGGGTTTATGAAAGATTGATGGGGGATATTTCAGTGTAAGTATGAATGAGAGACTATGGTAGGTGGGAAAAATGTAAAGGAGGAATATATAAGGCAATAGTCTTGGAAATCAGATTGGGAGTTAACCAGGGACGTGAGCTTTCCCATTGTCACAGGCATCTGGCAACAATTCACAATACGCAGCACCCCCATTTATTGCCTGCAAAAGTCTAATTTAGTTTGCAGAAAGCAGACTGAAGCCATAAATAACCATTTTCAGACCAATGCTACACAATCAGCGTGCTCTCTCTGCCGCGATGCCAGGAAGGACGGGGGCGGAGCAGAGCGCCGCTCCCCCTCTTTGGCTGCTGTCAGTCATTGTGCTGTTTGCAGAAGCTCGGGAAGCGTTCAGCACCACGGACAGCAGCAGGCCAGCCCCACAGGCACGCACAGCCGGGGCTGATTGGTAATCAGCCCAGGTGTCGCTCGCTGCGTCTGTCGGGCCTTTTGGAGGCCGAAAGGAAACGTGGCGTGTTTCGGCTCGCCAAGGCCTCCCTATCTCAGCCGTCTGAAGCACGCCCCGAGCCTCCCCAGGCCGACGGCCTTTAAGGGCTTGTTTCTGTGTCGGATACATCGTCTGTTTTTCTGAACCCCCAAAGGAGAAGGTAAAGGGAGGTGTAGCCCGATGGCCATCTGTTGCTGTCTCTTTATCCGCTCCCCATCCAGCCCTGGGACCACGCCCATCACAACTTCTGCTTTTTCTTAGACAAGAACAAAAGCACAACACTGTTTCTTTAATTTTGTGTACATGAACTCAAACAGAAAATAATGTTTGTGGGGGGAAAATACCCACACCCAACCGAGCTATAAGCACCTAGAGAACTATTGATTACAGCCCTGGATACTTGAAAAATAGATTTTTCACCAGTGTTCACCATGGAAACCTTTTCTCTATTGTTGGATTATTACCCTTTATCATCATTATCTGTAATGACATAATCCAGAATCTTCCACTGCAGTGACACTCAACAGAGAGGAAGTGTGCAGGACCATTAGAGGTGACACCTCCCCATAATCACCCCTATAACTGGGGAAGCAGCAGTGACAATATTATTCATTTCTATCATCCTCTGCTCTCCTGTGTACACAGACCTAACATATGATCTGAGTAAAAACCGGCTATCCACTCAATAAAACGCTTTTTCCTCATCAAGAGAAAAAAGGCCCACATTCACATGTTTGAGCATTGTGACACAGAGCAAGCAATTACCTAAAAAATTACCTAGTAAACTCATTGCACTCTGTGGCCTGTTAGAGGGTACTTTAATGGAGAACACAAGAGAGACTTTTAGAGGAAGGAAAGACAAAACAACAGCAACAAATGCAACAAACAACAGCACGCATCACTTTGTTTAAGTGAACAGAAAGTTAAGAAGGGAAAGTGAAAAGAGAGGGAGACGGGGACAGAAGTGGAATTCAAATTTTAACGACTCCCTGTATTTATCTAGTGTTGGGGCACAACATACAAAACCAACCAATCGACAATGTACGAATATAAAAAATGAGATAAAACATAAACAAGAAAAAATAAAAGATTTAGCCTGAAGTCAAAACAAAAAATGTTAAAAAACACTATCAAGAATCACCCAAAGGCATCTGCAAATATTACTGAGAGAGAGAGAGAGCGGGAGGGAGAGAGAGAGAGAGAGAGAGAGAGAGAGAGAGAGAAAGGGTGAGAGGGAGGGAGGGAGAGAGAGAGAGGGAGGGAGGGAGAGAGACTGTCACAAGGACCAGGGGACAATGGTGTTAATCCCCTTACTTCACAGAGCTGACAGTGTAGAAGGCAGGGGGCCCACAAATCACTTACCAGCCGCTCAATGCCCCCCACCCCCCACCCCCCCCCCCCCCCCCCCACACACACACTCTCTCTGAAAAGCACCCCATCTCTGGCCACTCTAGAGGTGGAAGCCCAGAGTAGAAACAGAGCAAAATTCAATTTCAGCATCCATCTACTGCCACACTTCAGTCACACAAGACATTTTCCTCTTTTTTTAAAATCAATTTCGATTTCCATATCGTTCCTCTTTTCCAATATGGTTTGGCACGGTGGCTGGGGGGTGCCGGGGTGGCGTGGGCACTCAGATCGATTCTGGAAGGGGAGATCGCATAGATAGAATTGAAATTGAAGGACGGACTCACTCAGAGCTCTGAGATCAATGGCGGAGTGGTTACTAAAAACGAGCTCACAAGATTAATTAACAAATTAACGGATTGTTTAAATGGCGGGAGACGACCTCGTGTGGAAACTTTATTTAACAGCTGCATGTCCAGTTCCACGCACAGTCTGAAGAGAGGAATACAGGAGAATATGTGGGATGGATGATATGGAAAAATATGGAAGACAGTAAAGCCTCCAGTGCATTCCACAGCGAGGAACGCAGCACAGGAAAGATTACCCCTGCTGAGACTTAGATTTTCTTTTTTCTAAATATCAATCCAGTTTCCCAATTCCACACTCCTGTCCGGGGGAGATTATTCAAGGTTAAATTACCTGCAAAAAGGAAAGAAATAAATTATGTCTGGGGCAGATCAAGATGGATTTCAGGATGATTCCCGGTCTGGTCCACAACTCATTTGAAAATGACGCCCCCGTCTTCCCTCCCCCTTTAATTACAATCCATCACCCGCCTGTCCTGTCTGGGGGGTCCGGCTCTGGCCGGCAATGCGTCAAGCCTGCCAGCGCGTCAGGTGACCAGGGCGCCGCTGAACCAGCCGCTGTCAGGCACAAAGGCCGAGCGAGCCAATCAGGGGGCTCCATCCACACCGCGGCGGGAGCCCCTCATTATGCACGGGACAGGCGTGCGAAAGCGAGGCCTCTCCCCAGAATTAAGGCTGCCAGCGCGTCGCTGTCCCGGGCCTGCGCCCATTGGTCAGCCGCGGTGAGGTCACCCGGTGAGGGCGTACGGAGAGTCAGAGCGGACCGGGCTCCTGGATCCTCTGCTCTGCCTGCAGACGGAGGCTGTAAGGCCCCTGATCTCAGAGCAGCCCTCAGATGCAGACAAAGGGAGAGGCAGACTGGTAAACAAACAGAGCGCTGCAGAGAAGCAGAAAAGATGTTTTAGGAAAGAGAGATAAATGGAGAGGAGGAGAGGGAGGACAGGCGGGAGAGAGACAGCGGGGGAATGAGTGATGGAGGCAGGGAAGCGGCTAAGGCCCGGATGCAATCAGCATTCGTCCTTAACTTCGACTCGCAGAAAAACAACCTCTTTACCTCCGTGTTTTCAGCGCAGACAAAAAAAGCCATTCATTCTGCCGTTCGCCAAACCTGCCAAAATGGTGTTTGTAAAGAAGAAAACTAACACTTGTTTTTCATTCGGACCCAACCTTAAGGACAGACTATCATTGAATCCAAGTCTAATATTCCACGGCCGCTTGCTCCGTTTGGAGCGCAGGCAGCCTACGCCTATAATTCAGGGTTCACATAAAAATGAAATAATCCAAACACATTTGCAAGCTCATTTCCCAAACTGCCTGCTCCTCTGCACGGCCGCCCAACTGCTCTCAGACAAAGAGCACGGGAGAGGCTGAGTGGGCTCATACAGCAAGACCAGCCCAGACAGGTGAAGAGATATACCCTGCCAATAAAGCCTGTGTGCGTGCGTGTGTGTGTGTGTGTGAGAGAGAGAGAGAGAGAGAGAGAGAGAGTGGAGTGGGAGAGAAAGTGAAAAGGAGGAGGAATGAAAGAATAATTCAGCACCTGGGGTTCCTTTGTCCTCCACATACACCTCTCTCCAGCTCCGGCTGCCAGTCATCGCAGAGCTGAGAGACTGGACTGAGGGTTCCTCACAGTGAATGTTCACGCGCACACACACACACATACACACGCACACACACACACAAGCATAAGTACACACACACACACACACAGAAAAATATACACATCACACATACACATGCATGCGCACAAACACCCCCACACACACACATACACACATACACACATGCACACACACTCACATACACACACACACACAGAAACATACACACACCCACACACACATATACACATGGACGCACACACTCACATATACACAGGCACGCTCATCTACATACATACACACACACCAAACACATGCATACACGTACCTGCGAACACCCACATGCATTCACCCATGCTCTCCATCTCCCACTCATGTGTCAATGCACGCAATCATTTTTTTTCCATACCGAAGAATTGAGTAATCAGTGCTATTTACTGAAAAACTGATTTACACAAGTGCTGGTACCTGAAAACAGTTCTTCAGCGACACACAAAGCAGCAGATTCTCTGGAATAAGAGGCTGCCATCGCTGATGGCAGAAATGGAGAAATACTTAGACAGTGATAGAGAGGTCTGTGATTTGCAGTCCTCTTACAAATAGTCTGTGTACCTTCTTGCTACTAACATTTGTACACACCCTAGGCTTCAAAAATAAACAATAAATACTTGCCCCTTGTGGTGTATTTGCTTTGCTAAATCTTGGAATTTCAATTCTATCAAACATATGTATTTTCACACATACATGCAGGCACATGCATACAAACATGGACACTGCATGCACACAGGAGCTACGTTTAAATGTTTAAATTTTTTTTAAAATTCCCAAGCCCTGTTTATAAGTTAAAGAGGTTTTTCACGAGTGGAGGTGAGAAAGAGAGAGAGTGTGTTAAAAACACTCCCACTTCAGTGGGCCCACGATATTGTGTAGAAAACAGATAAATGAAACGCAGCAGCTCCCACTCCACAGCGCTGTCTGAATGCCGATATTCATCCTGACTGTCAGAAAACATATTTCAGCTCTCCGTCCAGAAACTAAACGCAGCACACCTGGTCTGGGGAGCATTTAACTCCATCCAGGCGGGCGGCAGCGTATGTGCCTGCATGCATGTCTTTATGTGCGCATTTGTATGTGATGTTTCTGGTACGTTTCTGTACTCTGCGGAGAGCCAATAACCCCTGCAGCGCTTGGGAAAGGAGACACATTAGTGGTGTTGACAGGAAGCCGACGCACAAGCCCCCCCCCCACCAGGAGCCCCCTTCGCTCCTTCCCTCTGAGAGAGACTCATATTCCTCCCTATCTAACCTCTCTGCAGGGCCCCTGCACCACCCCTCTCACATATCCCTATGCTTCTCAGCAGCATATCTATACGGTTCTGCCCCTAAACACACACAAGCGCACACACTCACACTTAGACACACACACACACACAAGCACACACACACACTCACACTCACTCACACTCACACTCAGACACACACTCACACACACACACACAAGCGCACACACTCACACTCACACACACACACACACACACACTCACACTCACTCACACTCACACTCACACACACACACACTCACACTCACACTCACTCACACTCACACACACACACACACACACACACACACACACACACACTCACACACAAACACACACACAAGCACACACACTCACACTCACACACACACAAACACACACACAAGCACACACACTCACACTCACTCACACTCACACTCACACTCAGACACACACTCACACACACAAGCGCACACACTCACACTCACACACACACACACACACACACACTCACTCACACTCACACACACACACACTCACACTCAGACACAGACACAGACACAGACACACACGCACACATATACACACACACACACATCCTGTATATACACATGCAATCACACACACATGTACATACACACGCACGCACACAGAGTCATCATTTTAACCCTTTAGATACCAGTACAATTCCTAAAGATAACTGACACTTTTAAAACTATTTTCATGGATATTCTGAACAAAACTCTTCTTCAAATGATTGTATGTTTTGGAGAGTAACATTTTCTGCAATAGCATTTTCAATCTCATAAAAGAAACATTCTAAATTTGTATTCTGTCCAGGTCTGGTGCACTCACACACTTTCTATTAAACACAGGTACACTATGCACACGTACACACAGAATTTCTCACACACAGAGCACAATAGTCAGTCTCCTCTTCCCATATTTCACGCAGCAGATAAAGCCTACAGGGTGTCAGCAGAGGCAGAAGTTTTCACACTGCACTAATAAAGTGGGAGGCGTGTGTTAGAGGAGCGGAGCGGAGACAGGGAATGGGGAGAGCTCCAGCAGTGCCGTGAGCACGGCCTGTTTATGCAGCAATGCCCTTCTGCGTCCGCAGCAGAGGTGAGAGGGACCGGGGCGTCTTCCAACAGCATCCACCTGTCTCTGAGATCTGAGAGACGGGCAAGGAGTCCGAGGGAAGAAAAAAAAACACAAACATCGCAGGCCCCTCCCTGCTCCCCCCATCCCGGGCGCCCCCCGCCCCCCACCCCCCGCTCCCGGGAACGCTTTCAACCCCATCGGCCAGAGTGATCCTCAGCCACCCCGGCTTCAAAGCGAAAAATCCTTCACCCGACTGTCTCCCCGCCTCTCCCAGTGCGCGGGCTGTGCTCCCCCCCCCCCCCTCCCCCACCGCCACCCCCCCCCCCCCGGCGGGCTGGGAAACTCAGCGGCCTGGACAGCGTCCGCCGCTCCGCTCAGCTCCGCGTGTCACGCCCGGGCTCTGATTCGCTCGCTCTCTCGCGGCCCCTCCGCACGCCCGGGAGCCAAACCCACACTCACATTGAGAGGCCTCGTTCTCCTGTACGCGCTCAGCTTACGCTCGGAGGTCGACAGATCTACGTTTGGGAACAGAAGGCCTTCGGCGGCCCGAGCTCTGTCGGGGCACTGGTCTGGTTGGACACGTTCGGCTGGCTGGATTATTCCGCCGTGCATTGAGATGTTCCGAATGGATGGAAGTCTTAAATGGCGCATTGAGTTATTTTGATTGGCTACATTGAGCTACTCCGATTGGCTGCACGCCGGTGTATTGAAATTGTCAGAGCCGGGTCTATCTCTATGGCTGGCGGGCCGCAGACTCAACGTTTCGCAGACTCCCTCTTCACATCCAGCCGATTAAAGGTGACAAAACACCCACCGCCAGTCCTTCCAAACCAATCAATGCTCTCTTTCTGTGTGAGACCTGCCGGAGCAGACTGGCCCGCTACTTGAGTGCTTTAGTGAATCCGCTCTGAGCGCAGGGAGAACAGAACAAACACTCCAGAACACCGTGAAGCAGCTTTCATGTGCACAATCCAGGGGCAAATAACAAGCTCAGTCAAAGTTCATCCATGTTTAACACTCTGCAAACAATAGATGTAATGGCTACAGCAAGGGAAAGTGGTTCTGCTGCTGTTCACATTGTGCTAGAATCAGCTTAGAGGTACAATTTCAAATAAGGTTCAGTTAATGAAATGACGTTGTTTTTAAAATATAATTATGACGACCACCTGCTTTCCATTTTAGCATCTCTGCATAAATCCTGAAAATTGGCTTCAATTGGTACACTGAAACCTAACCGATACTCATGGTTCACTGTCCTATTTCTTTCATTTCAGATTCTACATCACGAGTCAAGAGAGACGACTTGACACAGCATCCACCTTTAACAACAGGCATGGCACAACAGGCCCTTCCCCAAACCTCTGCCCAACTCCAGTCCTGCCCTATACCTCTCCTACACTCCAGCCCCACCCCATTCCCACTCCAGGCTCTAACCCCACACCATTCCCTTCCCAATACTCCAGCCCCGCCCCATTCCCCTTCCATAGTCTAGCCCCATTCCCTCCCCAATACTCTAGCCCCGCCCCATTCCCCTTCCATAGTCTAGCCCAGGATGGCCCAATCCTGTTCCTGGAGATCTACCCTCCTGTATACTTTCATTCCAACACAAACAAAGCACTCTTAATTCAACAGCTGGAGATCTTGTCACTGCTAATTAGTAGAATCAGATGTGCCAAAAATTGGGGTTGAAATGAAAGCCTCCAAGATGGTAGATCGCCAAGATCAGCAGCCCTGCACTAGCCCTACAAGCACACTGCATTGAATCACATGACAATGTTTCGATAAAACACAAAAATAAAACTTTGCACAGTTAACAGAATCCTAATGAACATTGCCTGAGATAAAATTCCCTCACCAAGGGGAGTGCTTGTTTGGAAATAATTATCTTTACAGCTGGCACAGAAAAGTACAAAAAAAAGTGTGCACACATGACTGATAATTTGTGGAGGTGTGCCGGAATTCACCGCACCTCACTGAGCTCCCCTCAACAATTAGGGCAATTGCTAATTATTTCCCCACTGTATGGTGTGTAACCAGATATTTGTCAAAATGGTGATTATCCAATATGACCCCGCCCGCCCCCAAGCACACACTGAATATCAGGCAGCCCAGAGCCTAATACAATATGCAACAAACAACAGGCTAAATTCCCAGAGCAACCCCCCTGCTAAAACAAACACAATATACCAACAAACAAAGCACCTTCACGGTTCAACGGAAAAGGGTCATTTACAAGCAGAAGACATTCCCATCAAAGAGTGCAGGACATTTCCATCACACAGTGGCAAGACAGGAGATGACAGGGGTGTGCAGAGATGGGGGATAGCCTCTGATTAGAATTTGAAAGAAACAGGTTTCAGGGGAAATAAAAGAGGGTCCTTCTGTTCGTGTGTGTGTGTGTGTGTGTGTTCGTATGCATGCGTGTGAGCGTGTGTGTGTGTGTGTGTTCGTATGCATGCGTGTGAGCGTGTGTGTGTGTGTGTGTGTCTGAGTGAGCGTGTCTGTTCCCCAGACACATCTGCTGCACTTGTGAGTCCACATCATAATTTACAGCACAATGACCACGCTGCGTAAACCTGCCTCAGGGCAATGAGATCCAAGGGTACAGGAAGGACTGGGCCAGGGAGTCTTCATGAATCCCATCATGGGTGGAGCCACCACGGGCTGTCAATCATTCATCGAATTAAGTCAGTCAGAAGACTTTGTTCTCCACAGCAAATCACTACTAATCATCAAAACCAGCCTCTCACTGATAACACATGACTGCAGGAGAAGGAGAACATTATGGGTGCCCCTGTAGGCTCCCTTGGGTCTAATTGCATTCAGTGCACAAGTGCGCCACCCTTCTGGTGACATATGCACTTTTAAATGCACACTTTCCTCTCTAAAGTATATCATTTGACACTTGCTATTTTCTCCCACCCCTCTGTGTCAATTCTCAGTGTTTAAGAGCAGTTACGTACGCTCCAGCTTTGGCACTGATAATGTGCTGCAGTTAATTAAATGTACACGTGTGTGTGTGTGTGTGTGTGTTTTAAGTTCTCTCTATGACTGGCTTTAAATGCCCTAATGAAAAGCATTGCTGTGAATAAATGAAACTGAATTAAAAACCAGACCAAATCTCCAAACACATTCCCCAGGGATATTACCACACAGTCAATTTTAATCTCTGGGATGTTTGGAAAAAAAAAATCCACAAAATTCATTTAGAAAAGTGAAAATTGAATTAAAGTGAAATCATCAGGCTGGCAGTGTGGTGAAGTTCACTGAGGAGTCGGGATTATTATGCCTATGAGATGAGGCAGCAATGGCCGCTGCATACTTGGACAGGTGTATTAAATGGACCTGCCAGTATGTGTGTGGTTGGTTGTTTCTCTGACCAATCAGCTTCGTGATGATTGGTGGAGGGGATGTTGGGAGGCCCTTGCACCATGTTTGTGATTGGCTGGATGAGTGGTGAGGTTAACAATCACTTGTGAGGGAGGTTGCTTGCCTTTGATTGATGACACAATGGGGGGAATCATTTGGCAAAGTCATCGCTGCAGACTGATTGCACATTAATGATGAACGTGAGATTGCATCTTCAGCAGGACTGCAAAGATGACAATTAGGGCCTTGCAGCTTCACTCTCTTGATTCTAAGTTTGGGGGGGGGTGCTGAGTACGGGGGGGGGGGGGTGGGTGGTGATTGCTCTCATTGTTAGAATTAGCATGCAACTTCTGTGGTTATGAATATATGAATAAAAAAAAATACTAAACAAAGAGTAAGGAAATGAGACAGTGTGTGCGCGAGATTGTAATAAAGTGCCCGGCTCCACCGTGTTATCATGATTAGTATTAATATGCGACTTCCAGGAGAGGAAATAAATAAGGGAAGGCGAGGGGACGGACGAGGCCCGCGTCAGGAGGACAGTAATGTACGCCCGGCCGCGGAACCAGGTCAGAGTGATGGATGGCCCCGCCTCCCACGGGGCGAGGCTCGGGGAATCTGTTTTGTCGCTTCACTCCGGGACACGGCGCTGAGAGTTTTGCTGGATAATTAAGCACCGCACACAGACGCCGCCCTGTCCCGCGCCATCACTCAGCACGCACGCCGGCTGTCACCGGCGCTCGAGAGGACCGGCTCTGACGCCGGACCGCGGCTGCATTGTCCGCGCTGCCGTGATGTAACAGGCCGTGACACAGCGTAATGGCGGCTCACGAGCGGGGAGCCGTATTCCACTGGATGCTCTCCTCAGATTCTGCACAACGTAATCGAACATAATTGCTGCATCATTAAAGCGGGTTGCGCCTGTTGGGAGAATGTCTGGCGCCTGACTGTACGGACTGAATTGCGTCCTGCTCCCAGTGGACGGAGCGCTTCTGCAGGGGGACGTCTTTGTTACAGACCCTTCCTGCTCCTCTCCACAGGCCCCGTCTGCAGCGTGCAGGGGCCGTCATACAGGAGAGAGCCTCGGTCCTAATGAATACACACTCAAACTTTATTATTGCTGTTTATTTGCTCGGCAGATGCACTTATCCATGGCGAACGTCAGTGGTACAATTTAGTATATTATCCATTTATGCAGCTGGATATTTACTAAAGCGACTCTGGTTAAGTACCTTATTCAGCGCTACAAAGGCCAGGCAGGGAACGAAACCTCAAAGTCTCTGAAGCTCTAATTGACTCTCAAGCCCTCTCACACAGTGCAGCTCAGACCTGCTCCTGGAGCTCGGTAAAACAGAGCTGTGCAATTTCAGCCCTCCACCTGGGACCAGCACCGTCCCTGGCCCTGTGCCTTCACAACATGGAAAAGCCATCATCATCATCATCATCATCATCGTCGTCGTCACACTCTTCCTCAGTGGTATGACAGGTCACAGAGAGGACTCTCTCTTAGGCCCTGAGCACCGCTATGGTCAGGGAGGGATTTCAGCCTCTGCTAAAACAGAACGGTGCTCACGCTATTATTATCCCGGGTGCCTGTGGTGATGTTCTAGCACTGAGTACAAAAGGTTGCCATCATCACGCCCTGCCTCTGTTGAAATCAGTATGTATGAATTTATGAATTTTTACCTGCACCTTTAATGAAGAAAGTTCAATGTGCTCCTTTGTGAGTAAAGGGCAGTAGCTTTGCCAGCACTGAACTGCATGACTTAATGTTGACACTAAATCAGGGCTTGTGATAGGATTAAAAGGAGATATCTGGTTTGCTTCCAAATGAGGGTGTTCCAGTGCTAGTCACCTGTACTACGAACCGTAAAGATGTACTCACCTGTACCACAAACCGCAAAACCACAGTCACCCATAGCAAAATTAGAACAGTAGAAGTCAAACTTCACAGCTTGAGATTTTTATCAGTAGCCAAGGAACAGAATTTGAATGTGAACATGCTACATAATGCACTCAGTTTTAATCAAGCACGGAGCCCTACTTCCTACAGCTGTGCTTTGAGCAGAGGCAGAGCTCAGACCAGCAGACCGACAGACAGGCAGACAGTGACTGAGAGCCTGATGTATTTTAGGCCTGTTATTATTGTCTGGTGTGTGGCCTCACCTCAAATAGGAGGGCTAGAACTTTGGAATGAAATAGCGCTTAAATAAAAAGCTAGCAAGCTTAGCGCAGCACTCACAAGCCGAGAGTACCATACCATTCAGGCAGAATGGTGTCTGGCTGTTCTTCATTGTCTGTCAAAGGGGAAGCTGGGACTTTTGGCCATCCATTTTCATGCTTTCTCAGCGCAGCCCACAGACACACAGTGCATTAAGAGGGGCTCAGCAAGTGGGAGGCGATGACAGTGAAGGAGATGAGGACACAGACATAATGGAGTTTACTAACAGCGAGTGCATCACAGTGACAGACACCATTCCCCAGACACTGTGGGAGAGTAAAGACCTCATTCACTGCAGTTTTCCCTGGGGACACATGGTGACACACACACATACATACACATACACATACACAGACATATCACACACACATACACACACACACACATACATACACATACACATACACACACACACATGCACAGACATATCACACACACATACATGCACATACACACACAACACACATACACATGCACACACAAAACACATACACATGCACACACAGGCATATATACACACATGCACACATACACATACACACACACGCACACATACATACATACACACACATATACACACATGCACACATACACACACGCGCACACACACATACATACATACATACATATACACACATGCACACATACACACACACACACACACACACATACATACATACATACATACATACACACATATACACACATGCACACACACACACACACACACAGGCACACACATGCAGGCATTCACAAACAGAAAACAGGTTCATCGTGCATTAAAAGTTATCTTCCTTTATTTGTGTTTCTGAACAGCCGAATGCAGTTCTGAAGGGTCTCATGGTCACACTCAGAGCCCTTCTTCTCATCTCTCCCATCTCCAGAAGAAGCCCGGACTCACAGAAGACTTAGCCTCCCTTGGGAGGCCTGTCTGGATGTTTTTAATATCTGCCTGATATTAAGAGCAGGAGAAAGACTCCAGGTGCTGCCTGTGAGGCAGAGGGTGTGCCTTCTGATGAACGCCAGGGATGGATCTGAAGGGGGCGGATTTGGGGGGTGGGGGGGGATGGGGGGGTTACTGACGCACTGGTGAGAGAATAACATGACAGCCACACAAAATCCCATGCACACACACACACTCTCACACACACACACACACACACAAACACACATAAACTCACACATACACACACACACATACACACAAACACGCACACACACACACACACACACACACACACACACACAGGCTCAAGCACACGAATGTGCCCACATATACGTAGACTGCAGCCCTCTGAAATGCACAGGCACACAAACAGGTGCTCTGCCAACCATAAAGTCATTTCTCCACGATTAAAATCTGTGGAATTAAATCTGGAGTAAAAGGCCATGTCGTGAGAGAACAAATGGGATTATTTTCCTGAAGGGAAAATGAGCGTTTGGGGCCACAGGAAAGAGCGATTACTTTGGCAAGCGAATGGACTGCAGTTGTCCTGGTCTCATCCTGATAAACCACCCCCCACCCGCCGAAAAAAGAGCAGGGGGGAGGGGGGGGGTTATTTATCAAGTAAGAAATGGAATCAGTGTCTGCATCCTCACTCCCCTTACTCACAGCACCTATATCCCATCCATCTACCACCACCAGGAGCACCAGCACCCTGACCTTGGAAACCACCTCATTTAGCTTCAGTTAGCCATTTGTAACAGAGGTAGGGCTAGTGCACATTTCCTACAAGAGCTCTCAGCTTGTGACACCATTCACTCCCTGGGCTTAAGACCCCGGTCCCAGGCCAAGCCAGCCAATCATACGTGAGTGACTGAGGTCATCTTTTGTATTTCGTCCGTGTCATACTCAGGTTTCTTAACAAAATAACATTGGGAAAATAAACCCAGAACCCAGGAACAAATCAAGAACTGGCTCTGCACAGTTTGACAATTTATAAGAATCAGGAAGTGGTGTCAGTAGAACCAGTCTGAAGGTAAAAGGGCATCCAGGGCAGGGGGGTTCTGTCATACAGAGGTCAGAGAGGCTCAATTCAACAACCTCACCACCAACCACCAGACTGGGCAATGCCACAGGTGCACTGTCACACACTCCGTGACATCACCACCCTTCAGAAACCTGTGCCACTCCCACTGGTGCACTCAGAACTGAGGCAGCAAACGGCAAGTTTCAATGGAATGACAACCCACAGAGCGCAAGAGAGTGAGAGAAAGGGGAGAGGTGCTAGGACGAGCGAGCTGGAACCGAAATGAATAAAGCTTCTGTTGAGTAAAGCTCCTGCACTTGGAAATAGCGCCACGTGCAGAGTGTTCGCGACACGGCTGAGGCACTTTCAAACACTCCGGGGTGCATTTCACTCTTAAATCACTTGCATAACCTTGAGCCGTAAAAGAGATTAGAAGAAATATTTCAAATTTCACATTAGGGAATGAGAGTGAGGGAGACAGAGAGAGAACGATGGCCTGATAAGTGGATTAAAGTCCACCCTCTCCTTGCGGAGCTATAGATCCAGGTTTTGAGAAAACTGTCTCAGGAAATTCTATGATTTTTTGCCCAGTTTTCACACACTCGCACTCTTTCTCACAAAGTCATCCAAATTCCTACACAGTCACTCTAATTCTTTAATGCATACCCTTCTCCCCAGCTTTCCCCGTCTGTCACGCATGCAGTCTTGAGCTATCCCGGCTGACACCCCCTCACTGTCATCAGGCAAGTCACCCGAAATCCAGCTCCTCTTACAACACGCAGAACCGACTTTCACTCACGGCACACTGAAACCCCCTTCTTCAGTAAATAATTAAGACAGATCAAATCCACGCCGTTGGTTTTGCGTGGGCTGCGCGGAGGTGCGTGCGTGCCAGCCTCGGGAGGGGCGATCGAGCACGTGGCGGGGAGCAGAGCGGTGAGAGAGCGGAGAGAGAGGAGAGAGGGGAGAGAGAGGAGAGAGAGGAGAGAGAGAGAGGAGAGAGGGGAGAGAGAGGAGAGAGAGGAGAGAGAGAGAGGAGAGAGCGGAGAGAGAGGGGAGAGAGAGGAGAGAGAGGAGAGAGAGCAGAGAGATGAGAGAGCAGAGAGAGCGGAGAGAGAGAGAGATGAGAGAGCGGAGAGAGGGTGGAGAGAGCGGAGAGAGAGCAGAGAGATGGGAGAGCAGAGAGAGGAGAGAGCAGAGAGAGCAGAGAGAGAGCAGAGAGAGGAGAGAGATGAGACAGAGCGGAGAGAGAGCAGAGAGAGCAGAGAGAGCAGAGAGAGCAGAGAGATGAGAGAGCAGAGAGAGAGAGAGAGCAGAGAGAGGAGAGAGAGGAGAGAACAGAGAGAGAGAGAGCTGGAGGAATGTGCGCAGGCCGCTCACTGCTGAGTCGCTCTCCGTGCTGCTGGCCGAGCGAAGGCTTCCCGAGCCGCGCATCCTTCTGAGGCGCGTCCGCCGGACGCAGCGACGCGCGTTACGACCGGGACCGCAGCCAGACCGAGCCAGCCCATAATGAGCCATGGCATCGCCCAGACAGGGAGAGAGAGAGAGGGCTACAGTCGTCAGGGCAACCACCTCATCATTCAATTGTGATGTCAATCAGGAAAGCGCAGTCTGCGGCGCAGTCATCCGGCGCAGTGGCTACGGCTCCTGCGCCAGCGCGCGGTAAAATGAGTGAACGTAACGCGTGGCGGTGCAGCCTGGCACAGCCAGCAGGGCGCGCACACCAGCATCCACAGCCCTGAACTGACAGAGCACATCGCACGGCTGGGACAAGGCAGAGAAACAGAGAAAATGGCGGTAATATTTATTACATATGTCACGGCCCGCAAGCGCATGACAGCACTGATGGAAGATAAGTCGGCAACACTGTTGGGGAGGAAGATAAATGTCCTTTGTTCTATAGCCATCCCGGTCTTTGTTCTCACCATTTTCCATGATTGGAAAGCACACCAAACCAAGGAAAGATTTTCACTCGATTGCATATAGTATAACCTAACTCTGCACTTCACTTACAATGATACAATGACTTTTAAAGGGTTAGAAAGTTTCTTTTAGGAAAAAAAAAAGATATTTTTGTGTCATTGAAATGATCAAAATGATTCCTATATTATTATTATAATAACTGTTACCGCCATATAATCTGATGGCTTTGTCAGAAGGAAGATGATTTAACGTGTAGTGCTGTAAAGGTAATTGAAGCACATTAGAAATAATTACGTGAAAAAGAACTCAGCAGAGATTTTGAGGCATAAAAACAGACTGAGGACCATGAGCAGATTTAATAAGGGGCATGTGCTCCATTTGCAGCTCACTGTCCAGGGGTGCCTTTCATTGCTGCCCAGTTTAATGGACAGCCATTGTGTGTGTGCATGCACAGTAGAACAGTGCCCTCTGTGGGACACTTATGCAATAGCAGCTCGCTCAGCCCTACAAAGGAAACTGATTTGAGAGAGAGAGTGTCCTTGAGTGTTAATGTGTCAATATTATTAGTAATGTTGCTTCAGTTTGTGAAAATGTGCTTGTCTATGAATTCAACTATCTGTGTACATGGGTTAGCAAGACAAAAAAATACATTAAAAACATTATTTGTATGTACAGTATTTATTTCAACTTACATATGATTGTGAAGCTGCTGTCACAGTGACGTTTAAAGGTACTGTAGTAAATCACTCTGGAAAGGTCTGAAAAAGAAAGATAAAGGCCGAAGTGTGCATGTGTATACATCTGATTTTCTTTCTGATTTGTAAGGCAGAGGAAGAAAGAGAATGTGTGTGTGCATCGGTCTATCGGTCCCTGAAGTCAGTGGCTTACATATGCACACCTGAGAGAAAGATGAGTAATTTCTTTTCCTCCATTAAGCATTCTGTTTAATGTCAGTATCTACAGCAAGAGGAAGCAAACAGAGAAGCAGAAAGGGTCTGTTGTTTTTCACTGCACTCTGCACCCACTGCAGTGAGATTCACGTCCAGCTTCCCCTGAGCTGTGGGCTGGCTAATTCCCCCTCTCTCTTTCCTCCATGACCAAGTGCTTACTACCATCCTCACCCTTTCTCTAGCAGTCAGATGGATTTCTCTGCACATGCTCAGATGGTGCCACTGCTAAGTCTCCGTGGAAACAACCTGGGGCCTCCTGCTGGCACCCTGCACGTCTTCCCAAGTGGCTCATTTCACATCACATACAAAGGAACAACTCTCTCACACACGTAAACACACACACAGTCACACATGAACACACACACACAGTCACACAAAAACACACACACACACAGACAGACAAATTCACACAGACTTGTTCACATTAACAGATTTTTCACCTTCAGTTAGGACTGCGAAGACACTCCCCAGTTTCTGTTGCAAACTGAAAACTCATCTCTTCAAGCAACACTCACCCTCAACTGTAGCCACGGAGCTAACATTGTCCATCCTGACCTTTACATTCGGCTTGCCCTCTATGCACTCACACTCGGACTCTGGTGTTATGTTAGCCACGGTGCACTCCTTTAGCTTGCACTGTATTGAGTAAGATCTTCCTTTGCTTTGCACCAGGCATATAATTAATGCTCTGCAGTCTGCTCCTTACTGTCAGTGCACATTCTTGTTTTCATGGCACTGGGAGGTTAATCGTTGACCCTGCCAGTGTGGAATGCTGCCACTCCTGATGCTGTGCTACTTTGTAAGTCACTCCAGATATGAACATCTGCTAAATACCAAATTGTAATTGTAAATTGTGTTCTCGCAGCGATGATGGCGTTACGGTCAATTTTTCTCTCAGTACTTCAGCAAACTTGCTGTGCTGTCAGTCTCTGGGAGCACTCAGGGACACTGAGTAATCACTATACTATTCATGAACATAATCAGTCTATCATCTTTCATTAGATTTCTCTGATTGCACCATGAATGCTAGAAGCTCAAATACAGTCGCTATCATCTGTAAGCACAACAATAATTTGTCTGCTTTAAGGATAATTATGCTAGTGTAAAATTTCATACCTTATGCTGACCATGCACGAACTTGTAAGCTTGTACAATGAACAGAGAGATGAAAATCTGTACAGGAGAGACACACTGTGCAGGGATATAGGGGGAGAGAGAGGTAGATAGGTAGGGGAAAGGCAGGGAGAGGATCACGCACATGGGTTTGACTACAATAACATCTCAGACTTCTATCAACAGAGGCTGACAGGGGAGCGTCTCAACAGAGAGATAACCATGGCAGCAGAACGAGAGAGAAAACTCCCAGTTTACAACCAAAGCACTGAGGAG
Source organism: Anguilla anguilla (assembly GCF_013347855.1). Taxonomy (NCBI): domain Eukaryota; kingdom Metazoa; phylum Chordata; class Actinopteri; order Anguilliformes; family Anguillidae; genus Anguilla; species Anguilla anguilla. The sequence continues at coordinate 25,619,053 of NC_049208.1, forward strand.
GCTTGCCTACAGTTTCCCACTCTCTCTTCTGCTCTCTCGCTCTCCCATACACTTATTCCACTCTCTCTTCTGCTCTCTCGCTCTCCCATACACTTATTCCACTCTCTCCCATTCACTCGCCCAATCACATACACTTATTCCACCCTCTCCCATTCACTCGCCCAATCACATACACTTATTCCACTCTCTCCCATTCACTCGCCCAATCACATACACTTATTCCACTCTCTCCCATTCACTCGCCCAATCACATGCACTTATTCCACTCTCTCCCATTCACTCGCCCAATCACATGCACTTATTCCACTCTCTCCCATTCACTCGCCCAATCACACGCACTTATTCCACCCTCTCCCATTCACTCACCCAATCACATACACTTATTCCACCCTCTCCCATTCACTCACCCAATCACATACACTTATTCCACTCTCTCCCATTCACTCGCCCAATCACATACACTTATTCCACCCTCTCCCACTCTATCTCTCCAATCACATGCACTTATTCCACTCTCTCCCACTCTATCTCTCCAATAACATGCACTTATTCCACTCTCTCCCATTCACTCACCCAATCACATACACTTATTCCACTCTCTCCCATTCACTCGCCCAATCACATGCACTTATTCCACTCTCTCCCATTCACTCGCCCAATCACATACACTTATTCCACTCTCTCCCATTCACTCGCCCAATCACATGCACTTATTCCACTCTCTCCCATTCACTCGCCCAATCACATACACTTATTCCACTCTCTCCCATTCACTCGCCCAATCACATACACTTATTCCACTCTCTCCCACTCTCATTCTCCAATCACATACACTTATTCCACTCTCTCCCATTCACTCACCCAATCACATGCACTTATTCCACTCTCTCCCACTCTCATTCTCCAATCACATGCACTTATTCCACTCTCTCCCACTCTCTCTCCAATCACATACACTTATTCCACTCTCTCCCATTCACTCGCCCAATCACATACACTTATTCCACTCTCTCCCATTCACTTGCCCAATCACATGCACTTATTCCACCCTCTCCCATTCACTCACCCAATCACATGCACTTATTCCACCCTCTCCCACTCTCTCTCCAATCACATACACTTATTCCACTCTCTCCCATTCACTTGCCCAATCACATGCACTTATTCCACTCTCTCCCATTCTCTCTCCAATCACATGCACTTATTCCACTCTCTCCCATTCACTCACCCAATCACATGCACTTATTCCACCCTCTCCCACTCTATCTCTCCAATCACATGCAATTATTCCACTCTCTCCCACTCTCTCTCCAATCAAATACACTTATTCCACCCTCTCCCACTCTCTCTCCAATCACATGCACTTATTCCACCCTCTCCCATTCACTCGCCCAATCACATACACTTATTCCACTCTCTCCCATTCACTCGCCCAATCACATGCACTTATTCCACTCTCTCCCATTTATTCCACTGTCTCGCACAGATGTTTGGGAATCTTCTGAGGAGATCTTATATGACATCATTGCAGTAAACAGGCCTGTGACTACTGCCAATACTGCTCAGTGTGTACCATGTTACATTACCTTTGTGACTGCAAACATTTGAAAGGCTTTTTCACTAGCTTTCTCGCCCCTGTTCTTAGCACACTTTTCTTCATTTGGAGAAGAAGGTTATAGACCCTCAAATGACATCACGTTTAGCCAGCTGCAGTTTGAGACGCATTTAAATGGAAATATATTAAAGCAGACAGGTAACACAGGCAAGGAAACAAGGATTGGCATCTGTGCGGGATGGCTGAAAAATAATCCAATTCCATTTAAAGTACTATAAGTTAAGCAATACCCATGATGCTCTGCTGTCCTTAAAATTTTAGTAATTTAATCTGTCTGCTGACAGGAAACCTTTAGTGAGTTCTTCCGCTCTGACGTATAACCCAGTGTTTTTGGCTTGATTCATGCTGCCAAACGGTGTTCCTGTTTCATTGCTGCTGTTGTTTCTTGATGACTGAATAATTTGTTGGTAAAGGCTGTTGATTGAGTTTATTTCCAAATTCATTTTTGCTCCAGCTCTCCTATTATCTTCTCCCATTGTGTTCCACACTGTTTCTCAGCCTCTGCCTCGCTCTCTTTCAATTTAATTCATTTCGGTTCGTGTCAATTTAATTCACTTGCGCTTTATTGGCAAGACAAACCTCGGCAGCATTTCCAAAGTTTTCAGCAACAAAATAAAGTGCCCTAAAAGTACAGCAGTACAATAAACGCAACCATACAAAATGCACACACACTGTATATGGGCAGAGAAAAAAATAATATTAAAACGTATTTAATGAAAAACCACAGTTGAAAAGCCACAATAATAACAGTAATGGGTTCAGAACCTCTTTCGTGCTGCACGGTGCGTTCAGTGTGTGCCCCCCAGGCCGTGACACGCGGCTATGCATCGGACTGCTGGGGGGGCCTCCTGCGTGACTGAAATCCTCTCAGCATCGCTCACACTGGCAAAACGGGGGAGGGCAACACTTACCCACTTAATATTTACCCTGCTTTAGAGTAGTTTGTGCATTATGTCAGAAGGTGGGATTTTCAACTCTTCTTCTCTCACAGTGATCACTGTGAGATCCTTCTAGGCTAGACAGTTTGCCTGAGCCAGCCCTGTCCAATGGCTGGACTGTGATCACTCACACGATTACTCTGTCAAGACCTACCTTTGTTTTCTGCTTTTACTGACTTGTGTGTGTGTGTGTGTGAGTGCATGTCATCAATGTTTTATCCAAATGCACGGCATAATAGTGCTTGAGGTGTTTGCTAATTCTGTTAGCTCTAATTGAAAGTGTTGTAGCAGTGTTTCCCGAAGCTAACTGGAGTGATTGTTACTCTGTTTGGCGTGCTTAAGAACCAGCTGGCTCGTACACTTTCTACCCCAATGGGCAGTTTTCACAGGCTTTAAATAAATACAGTCCTATTACAGCCGCTTGTACACTGCCCCATTGTCACTGTGCTACTCTTCCATTCTGCGCAATCACTCAACCTGGGGCAATTTGTTTTGTTATTTGCCAATTTCTGCAGTACCAGAGTAGAGTCTATTCAGCAGTCTCCCGTAAACAAATTCATGGACCCCCTCCAAATCCATGTGCGCTACATAATTCTGGCGTAGAAGCACAATACCACGATCATAAATTAATTGTTGCAGGTGAATAGTTGTTTGGTAGTTGAGCAAGAAGACACTTTCTGGGTTCCGCTTTTGTTCTTGCAGGAATTTATGGTGAAGAGAGTTTGGAAATGCAAAATGACAGGAGGATATAAAAGAGAATAATTGCAGCTTTATTCTTTCTTTTTGGGTTTCTTTTTTCATACCCAGCCACCTTTGCATATTAACAGCGTCCCAAAGTTTCACTAACATCCCACTGTCAAGAGTGATGACATGCAATTTAAAGCTGACAGTCCACACAAATCCAATGTGAGGACAGGGCCAAAACAAAAAAATACAGTGTATATATATATATATATATATATATATATACACACACACACACACACACACACACAAAAGCTTTAAATTGCCTATCTCCAATTGAACAGCAACATCAACCCACATAATTATTAGTCGTGACATTTTTGATATTCTTTGAATTGCATTTGGATCATTCTGTTTCTAGTGGGAACATAATAGGAGTGGTCCCTCGTTGCATACTAATAATCAATGCCCAAAGGCCCAATTTGGCCCTGTATGCATTCTTTGATCTTTGTTATGTTCGGTTGAATTGTCACATGGAGCACTTGCTCCAGTCAGAGCGAGAGGCATAATTTGGGTAATGGGCCCACCCAGGGATAGAGGCTCTGTGGGACTCTCTGCTCCACTGCAGGGTGCACCCTCTTTCACGCCCCCTTTCTTGATGAGGTCGTGATTTGCAGCCGCAGTGATTGGCTGTTAGGGCCAGGTGAGAGCAGGAAGCACAGGCAGGACTGAACACTGCCCCTGTGCGTGGTCCTAAAGGCAGTGTAATCTGGGGATTTCTTCAAGAGCTCATCTCCATGTATTGCCAAATCCCAGCTGAAACAGGTGAGAAAATCCTTACTGCTGGAGTCACCTCAATTCTGCCACTGTGGTGCAGAGTCCACGGGGCCCAGGTGCAGCCCCGGGGAGGGTGGGCGGCATGCATGTGTGGTATCCACACTCTCCCAGACTAAGAGAGAAAGCAGCTGTCCCAGGGATAGGAAGGACGCGCTTAACATTTCAATCGGAGCAATCAAATCTGTTCAAAAATAATTTGGAGAGAGAGAGTAAGAGAGAGACAGAGAAAGAGAGCTAGAGAGAGTGAGAGCGTGTGAGAAAGAGACAGAGAAAGAGAGCCAGAGAGAGAGTGTGTGTGTGTGTGTGTGAGAGAGAGAGGGACAAAGATAGAGAAAGGGAGCGAGAAAGACAAGGAGAGAGAGACAGAGACAGAGAGATGAGACTGGTCTGAAATGAGTCAGAGCAGCAGATTTACTCTGTCCCTGTCTGTATGGCTGGGTGCCCTTCCCTGCCCGTGGGCCATGGTAGGCATTGTCATGCGAGGGGCTCCGCTGCAGCTCAGCCTGTGGCTGGTACAGTCCAAGGCCTCCACTCGTAATTAATTGCTCAAATCAGCTCATCTGAACAGTGAGCTGCTATCCTGAAGCAACCGGAGTGCACTAATTCCCCTGGAATTAGCATGGCTCATGATTCATTCATACATGGACACACACACACAAAGAACAAAAGTGTAACACAAAATAAAAGTTTCACTGCAGTGATTTGAGAATCTACGGAACTCCAGGATGGACAAAATTTAGAGGATTTTCTAATGGAATATTGTAGCCTGTATAACTTCAGTAACTGGGCACAGAGGAGAGCAACCAAAAGGCCCCAGTGATTTGCTAGATTAGAACTATGTACCTTGCTTTCCCTTGGTACAACACTTTCCCTCTCTCATGTCATCCTCACCCTCCCCTTTCTGCACCGCTCATTCTCCCCTCCACCTCTTTCTCCACCCATCCCTCCCTACTGCCCTCTCTCTTTCGTTCTCTCTCTTCACCTCTCCCTCTCCCCGGGTTGATTGATGACGGTAGCCTCTCAAGGACAGACAGCCCATAAGAAAGGCTCATTTTCATTTTGACCGTGAATGAGGAGAGGGTTGAAAAAACCTGGCCCGCCCCCGCCCCCGCCCCCGCCCCAGCCCCCGCCCGTCCTGCGGCAGGAGCGGTCCCTGCTCTGAGCATCAGGTGAGTTACGGTGGGGGCGGGGGGGAGGGGCGCGAGCGCGGTGAGGGCGGGGGGGAGGGGGCGCCGGATCCTGATGTGCCGTGAATGGCGAAGGCGAAGGCGAGGCCGGCGTGCGCTCCCAGACGCCTCGGCTCCTCCTCGCCGCCGCCTGCGAGACGTCGGCGCCGCTGGGCGGCCCGTCCCTGGGGAGGCGGGTTCAGACCGGAATAAGAGCGCTGGTCACACTCAGGCGAGTAGCGGTGGGGGGGAGGGGCGCGAGCGCTGGTCACACTCAGGTGAGTAGCGGTGGGGGGGAGGGGCGCGAGCGCTGGTCACACTCAGGCGAGTAGCGGTGGGGGGGAGGGGCGCGAGCGCTGGTCACACTCAGGCGAGCGTTCGCGTTCGCGGTCGCCGCGGTGCGTGGCGGCGCCGGCGCTCCGGAGAGACGGGCGGGCGGAGCGCGCGGCAGACACACAGCTGCAGCCTGATTAACGACACGCGCAGGGCACAGAATTCATCACCGCCGCGGCTCCTCTGAGGCCTCCTGGCACAGGTGCCTGTTTTTCTCTGACAAAAGGAGCAGAGGGGCTCAGAGGAAACACGCCGGCTACGGAAACGGGCCTTTCTCTCTCCTCTCGAATCAATACAACAGCGAGGATCAGCCTTTCAGACACCCGCAGAGAGCGCGGGCGGGGAGAGAGCGACAGACAGGCAGAGAGAGCGACAGACAGGCAGAGAGAGCGACAGACAGGCAGAGAGAGCGACAGACAGGCAGAGAGCGAAGAGCACACCCGCATTTAAAACCAGCTTCAGCGGAGAGGAGAGGAGACAAAGCTGCTGCGTTAAAATTCTGCGATCAGAAAGCATCATCGTGTCTCCCGCAATTTCATCCAAAACTTAATAATGACTAACCAGCCAAAAAGAAAGACACGGGACTGACTGCAAGGGAGCCAGCGACTCATCTGCACGGGGAGCGTCATCGCTAAGGATGATAATGACCCACACGGTCACATCGTATCCGGGTCTGTGCGGAGAGGGAACGCCGCGTTTCCGGCACATCAAAGACGGCGGATCGGCCCGTGTGACGTAGAGCCCAGACGCATCGAGTGTTCCTCTTCACTCCGCCGCCGTCGTTTCCGACACGTTCGCGGCGGCTCCGCGCTCCGGTCTGAACCCGCCTCCCCGGGGACGGGCCGCCCAGCGGCGAGGAGGAGCCGAGGCGTCTGGGAGCGCACGCCGGCCTCGCCTTCGCCATTCACGCCACATCAGGATCCGGCGCCGGCAGTGGGTGTCAGGATTGTGTTTCACTTGACCAGAACTTCCACCGGGGAAAAGCCGGCTCTCTTAAGGAGTCTGGCGTGAAGAGGAGGCTCAGCGGGAGGATGAGGAGTACACCAGATGTTCTCTTCTCACTAAATCTATGTCACATATACGCTGATGACAACTATCAAGGAGGTGGAGACACAAAAAATGCACAGGCTACACTGATAGGAATGCACAGATGTGAACAGATACAAACATACACCCCTGCGGTGTCACCACCAGAGCCACTGTGCTCAGACTGAGCCCCCCCCCACCCCTCCCCTTCCACTGAGCCCTCCCCCATTCCCCAAACCCCTCCCCCTTCCCCTCTCCCATTTCCCAGAGTCTCTTCCCCCAGGCAGGAAACATCCCTGTAATTAAAGAGAATAGCATAGGAGAAACTAATTAACTCACTCAGAGTCATGCACATGCCCCCTCATGCGCACACACGCACACATGCGCGCGCACACACACACACACACACACACACACACACGCACACACACACACACACACATACACACACGTACACACACACACACACACACCCACACACGCACACACACACACACTCTTTATCTAAGTAAGCTGAACGCAGACACGCAGGTGTGCAAATGTTTATTTTTTAAGCGGTGCTGATAAGAGGTGTAAGAGCATCACGATCAGGCAGCCTAAAGTGCGACGGACAGAACTGGATGGGCTATACATTACTGGTACATTACATTACCCGGCACTAAAGCTAAACATGCCCATCTCAGCAAGGATGGACAAAACAGAGATCTCTCCCCAGACACTGCTGAGGGGTAATCATTCGCCAGCGATTTATTACCATGTACGTGAAACCCATTTCCTGGTCTCCAAACCTGAGGAGCCTCAAAGTCAATAGCTCATTTATACGTATCTGCAACATTTAAGGGTGATTCACATTTGCCCCCCATTAATAAAGTACTTTGAATCAAGACCACTATATGAAAGAGCATAGACCTGAGCCCAATGGGCCAGTGCTCTTTTCCTTTCCGAGTAACCAGGAAGTTACCCTCATAATCAGCAGCTTTCATGTTACAAATGTAAACGAGTAGATGCTGTGGACCACCCGGACAAAGGCTGCAGACCCCCGACTCACAGAAAACAGATCCTACTGTGGGTATGAAATAAAAAGCATAGCTACACATACACGAGTCCATCGGCTCACTATGCTACCGTCACCTATAAAGATAAGCAATATATAGGCTAACACTTACTACAGGCCAGTAACAAAATCTATGTTAAACATTCTGTATTATGTGCACATCCCTTTCTTAAATGTACGCTTTATGATATATCATATTTCTGAATACACTTGCGTTGCATGCATTAGACAACGGACAAAAATCTGTGTGATTTTATTAGAAAATTCTAAAAAAGGCTAAAATGACTACCGTCTCCGTCTACTGGTATCGCCATCTGACAAAGGAGTCTGATGTTCCGTGAACAGAGCAGAAATTTGTCTGAGACAGGAAAGGTGCACGGAGGGTCTGCGCTCATATTTCAAGTCTTTCAAGCCTTTATTATTTCATCGTATTCGTTTGACTGCTTCAATAATGGAGAAAAAGGGAATTTCATTCATAAGTGATCTGTCTTCTTTGTTATTCTCAAGTTTAGCCGTCTTGGTATAACTCATATTAAACTATCAGCCCAAGTGGCATTAATATTAGATGAAGCAGGATTGTAATATATGCCGTAGCAAAGGCAGCCTTCTCCTCTTCTGTAGCAAAATTGCAGAATATTAATTACTGTCACTGTATCAATATTAATCTCTCTGGCTGTGCGCTTTATTGGAATGGGGGTGCTGGGGATAAGGTGGGTACACACACGTCCCCGGGCGTAAAAAGGTCAGAGAAGAGCTCCTGTCAGCCGCGGCCGACACCCCGACCCCGAGCAGCAGCGATGAAGACGGCGGCGGGCGCGCGGGCACCCCGACCCCGAGCAGTAGCGATGAAGACAGCGGCGGGCGCGCGGGCACCCCGTCCGCCACGTTTAGCGTGTCACACTGAGGCTGCTCTCATTAAAAAGGCATTAACTCCCGCCGCCCAAAGCCGCCGTTCTCACCACCTCCAGGATCTATTTAAAGTGGCGGGGAGAGGATGCCCAGGCTGGGGGAGAGGAGAGGATGCCCAGGCTGGGGGAGAGGAGAGGATGCCCAGGCTGGGGGAGAGGAGGGAAGATAAGCAGCATCCTGCCCCCAAACCACCACAGCCCCCTCCCCCCCCCCCCCCCCCCCCCCCCCCCCCCAGAGTTTACATGTCAACATTTAATTGATAACAGGCAATTAAAGACGCTCACATGACCTTGGGCGGGCCGGGGGGGGTGGTGAGGGGGGGCGATCAGCAGGAAACACCAGAGTAAGCAGTTACAGCATTGTACATCATTAGCAAATTAAGCAAGTGCACTGGAAACAGGGACTCCAACACACGAAGACAGAGCAGGGTAGGGGAACGAAGGGAGGGATTAAGGGAGCGAGAGAAGAGATAGCAGAAATGGAAATCTGAACAGAGAGAGCAAGCGAGCGTGAGAAAGTAAGGGGAGCTGGTGACAGAAAGCCAGACAGATTTAAAGCGGGGAGCTGGGTGATCTCAGAGCTGCTCGGGCAGGGCACACAAACCTCAGGAACAGCGCCCAAAGTGAGGCTCTGAGACTACAGCAGCACCGGAGCTGGGAGTACAGAGAGAAGCAGCCGACACCTGTCAATGCAGCCCAGCCCTGCGTGTGACTGGCCAGGGATGTAACTGTAGGGTTCACCTCTCCAAATCACCTCTAAAATCAGCTGGAGTAGACAGGTTGTGTGTGTGTGTGTGCGCAATCACATGGAGTAGATGGGTTGTGTGTGTGTGTGTGTGTGTGTGTGTGTGTGCAATCAGCTGGAGTAGATGGGTTGTGTGTGTGTGTGTGTGTGTGTGTGTGTAATCACTCTTCAGAGTATGGGACTCCACTGTCAGTGCTCAGGGGAGTGAGGTGGTGGAGCACCAATGGTGTCGCTTCATGACCAGCGTCTCTTCTGCTTGTGACTCCAGTGAGACCAGTCTGGGTAAAACACACACAATCAGCAGCACTGCTCACTGGGACAACTCTTACACCTGTCATAGATTTGGAGGGGGGGAGGGGGAGTGATTGGGCATTTGGGAGGTGAGGTTTGAGGGTAAACAGCTGCTGCAAGGTGCTGAATGGGTTGATGTTAATGAGACAACCAAGATGCCTTCTGCTGACACTTTTAGGGCTTCTCTGGCAATTAGGGACTGAGGTAACCCCACTTGCCCCGCTCCCTTTCCCCCTCTCTCTGCGGCCATGAGACCCGCTGGCCCTTGGGCCTTCAGCCTATGACGCAGGGAGAATTCCTGACCGTGAGCCACGCTGGCCATGAGCGCAGCGCTCACACCAGCAGGGGGACACATTAACAGCAGCGTTCAGGCACAGGCGGCTAACGTCTCACAGGCCAGCCAGGTGCACTCACACTCGTGCACAAACAGACCTCCGCAGCGCCGCCCGCCTCATTTCCAAACCGAGGGTTTTTTGGGATGAGGGCTGAGCCGTTTTCTGCTGCTCAGAGAGTTTCAGTGTAGAAGCCTTGAGCTGAGAGGTAAGGAGGGACAGATGGGGGAGCGTGCATGAGCGTGCATGTGAGCGTGCATGTGAGCGTGCGTGAGCGCACGTGTCAGCGCGTGGGTCAGCATCGTCGGCCACTGACGCTGCTGCTGTCGTTTTATAAAATAATTCTCGGCGACTCTCGCTGAAAGCGCAAACCAAACGAAGCCGCAGACAGCGAGCCGCACTACTCCCCCCCCCCCCCCGCGCCACTTATCTCAGGAGCAGACAGAACACACGCAACGCCACAACCGCCACTTCCATTCATCTTAATAAACATGACACAGAGGACACGGATGGCTAGGTCATATTCTAATGGTAATGAGTGGAAGGGGGGAATAATTGAATGTAGTGGCTGCGCGTTTAATCAGTTTGAACGATAGCTGTGTTTTTGAAGATCATTAGAACTGGAGCGGCTGGCCATTACAGGCGCGCATCCCCGGAGACGCCGCGTCCTCAAAGAGTGGCAGGAGCGCGGAGAGCGCGGAGAGCGCGCGCTGCTTACCCCGTCCCGCCCGGCGGCGCCTGGGGCCGTCCTGGCGATAAAGTGCACACAAAGAGCCCTGACGCCAGGGTGAAGAGCGTCTGCAGGAAGCCTCTCTCCCAGGGCCGGGTTCTCCTGCTTCGTCCCGGAGCACACTAACACCCTGTAAGCCCAATCCATCACAGGCCCGTACGCTGGACCCCACTGGGAGCGCGGCTACCCCTCGGAGCAAGGGTACGGCTAAATGGCTTTACTGCACCACGTGGCCACGGAAAATCTACATGAAGGGCAGAGATTTGAGTTCTTCAGCCTAGAGGGGCAAATGAAAGAAAATTAATATTCACCTTCAATGTCCAAGGGCACATCAAAGCAGTTGTTTGAAGGGGAACAAAAGGTAAGCCTATTTGGGTTGAGGTTTTCCACCATCAATTTAACTCCCACACCTTTTCCTTCTTAAGGTAGTGTTAATGCATCCATAATAAAATACGGATTAACAATGTATGCTGGGCAACCAGCCGTTTCACACACTCGGGTGGTGATCTCCGAAGGTACAGTAACCAGTTAAACATGCAGTAACCATGGTAACCCATTTGAGGGCAAAGGCAGAGTGGTTGTTTTTTCAGACCTCATATATCTGCATTTGGGCTGCTATAGACAGGCTTTCAGAGAAACCCCATTATGCAGAGAGGAATATTTTACTTATTAATATCTCAGAAATATTGCACAATTAATAGATAGTGTGTATCATCCAATATTAAGTCATCTTCAGTAGTACTTAAGCCAAGAGTTCTCAAACACAATACCTCAGTTATTCAAGAGCAGGATGTTTGCTCATAATTTTTCCTTAAACAGAGCAAATGTTTATGCATAAGTTGAACTGCGCTCGTAATCCATTACATTTTGCGATTGGTAATATTACTATACATTTATGTAATCTTACCATAAAATTCACTTCAATTTATCTTCTGAAAATAATTTAGGTGTAATGATTCAAGTTGTTTCACATTCTGAACTGGGCGGTGCAATGACCTTCATTGCGTCAAGTACTCATTTTGAGGCGCCGTGCAGAGTGCGTGTGTAAGATATCCACAGCGCGCGACCCACCATCCATTACCATACCATCGTAGCTGTCACGCGATTTAGACAGACAAAGGCCTACTCATTTCGCTTTAATTTATTTATATTTCGGGGAAACGCTATCAAGACCAAAACAAACAAGGTCACCTTGTGTCACCCTAATTTGCCAATACCGTTGCTGCAGCACTAAGATACGTTTCCCGTCAGAATGTTTAACTCCGAGCATCAGTCACGATAGGTTAAAACATTTATAACAAACACCCAGCTCGTATTTAAATAGGCGTGTTCCACACAGGTGTAATGATACGCCTATGTAAATGTTTGTTCGTATTATGCAGGTTTGCACATGACAGTTATTTAGAATTGTGTGTAACCTACATTTGTTGGTCATTTTATTTTTTCCCAGACCAACAAAAATATGAAATTACAGAAGTGGTGTCAACGAATTGGTGTAAAACGTGTTCTGGGGAAATTGTTTTAACTTGTGGTCGGATTTTCTTTTCTAAATATAGCTCTATTCATTCTTATACGCTCTTCATGCGTGTTACACTTTGATCATGATGTCACGCGTGAACCCTCACAATCAAAGATTGCAGTAGAGCTGATTGACCTAAATCAACGACCATTTAAACTGGACTTTTCATACACTACTACGGATAAGGGGAATGTAAGAATAAGCTTAAGAAATAAGCAGTGAGTGTATGAAGAGAGGATTGTTTGAATAATGAAATTTTGTGATTTAGCCTATGGGTAGCCATTATTTGCAAGTATTGTCAAAATATGTTTCATAATGCCGTCAAGAAAAACACCCTGCGCTGCAAGTACGGACACAGTTAATAGTGTTTTCTTTCGATATATTTCGGTTTCAAAGTAATGATGGCCAAACTCATTACCTTGCTTCCAGGGAAGGACTCTGGAAGACATGAGGCCAAACTCATTTATTCCATATAACGCTGACATTCTTTCAAACAGCAAATTCGCGAAGCTGCGCCTGCACAGGGACGAGACGTCTGAGTCGCGTAATTCCATTCCATTCCATCCTGGCGCCCAATCGCAAAACCTAATTAAGTCACCTGTTGTGATAGCCTAGCTGTTGAACTTTCCTGTAATCATTCGATCCGTCGATGCCAGCTAGGCATTCGTCCCGTAGCCTCCTGACATACGCAGTAACGACGGGCGTTATGACCCTGAATATGCTAGTAGCCTAAAACAGAAGCCTTACTTTCCTATCTAGGAAACGCTGCAGAGCTCCTTCATGTGTTTAAATCCCACGAGAACGTTGTGCTCGAGCTTCATTACTTGTATCCGCTATGACTGGAAGCGATCTTGCAGGTTTTAATAAAATAGCATAAAGAAAAATCCAGCAATGACAAAGGGCCTTCATTTCTCAAAGCTTGCAGTCAGTAGGCTTACTATTATTACTTCTTTTATTTAATTTTCTTGATTCGACTAAGAGTAAATAAATATTTTATTGCCAAGAATCTCTGGCAGATGGACGCAGCTGCGCAATACTCCCTATTTAAATCCGGGGAGAACGGAGAAGAAATAAGGAAGTTGTGTGAAGGTGCAACATTTAGCATTTTAGAGAAACGTAACAGTATGCATGGTTACACTCAGATGTAATCTACTACGGGGGCACACATAAAACAGAACCACATATGTATTCAATTCACCGAAAATGTATTTAGATGCAAATGGGGTATTCCATGCTGCACGAATTCACCTCCGGAACCTGGAATGAATACAGAAAAGCAGCCTGCCCTGTAGGATTTTAAGGTGTGAATAAAAAAGACAGGCCATTTCCATATACTTATTGAAAATAATACACACAGGATTTCCTGCCGTTGATCTGAACTGAGCCACCTACTAAAAGAAATAGTAGTGCCTGAAATACCTTTAAAATGTCAGGTGACAGGTGAGCCAGTAGCAAGCTTGCCTGCGGACGGAGTGTAGCACAGTGGGTAAGGAACTGGGCCTGTAACCAAAAGGTCGTAGGTTTGATTCCCGGGTAGGACACTGCCATTGTACCCTTGAGCAAGGTACTTAACTGAAATTGCTTCAGTATATATCCAGCTGTATAAATGGATACAATGTAAAAAAAAAAAAAAAAATGCTATGTAAAAGTTGTGTAAGTCGCTCTGGATAAGAGCATCTGCTAAATGCCTGTAATGTAATATAATTCAAATTTGAAGCCCCCACTTTGCATGCAGGCATTTTTTTTTTTTCAAATCTTACAACCCAGAGAGCAAAACCTGGAATTTAGATGTCTAGAGGGATGGAAATCTACAGAGACATTTTGACATAAAAGAATTTGGTTATCCCAAATATAACATAGGTTTAACATGAATATAGCATCGCTACATCCTAGTTGAATATTTTCGACTAAATGTAGTCAGGTTTTCACCAGAACAGCTAGATGGCGTTTCACCAACTTTTCACCACAAATATATTCACTGGGAAGAAAAGTAGCTACTCTCTTTCGCTAAACAATAGATCAGGGATTGGTTTACCAAGTTCTCATCAAATGTAACCAAAACAGAACATAACCATTACGTTAATTTGTTATGTGTCTGCACATACAGACTCTTATATCATAAGGCATCTGCATACAAGCAGTGTATATAAGTAAATAAAATCTGAAATTTCTTCAGTTTTATGTTTTGTGTATTTAAACAAAAAGCTCATCGAATAATGTCACCAAAAATTATTTTGGCAAATCATATACCTAATTACATAGGCAAAAATTACCCCACACATTTAATACTTATTATCATTACAATAAAAAAATCTATTTTCTACATGTTTGGGTACTTAGCCTTTGTCATTCAAGCAAGGTGATGTATCAATATGCTGATGTTTATCGGTATACTTTATCTTGAGAGTCTACAGAGAATGTCCATGTTCTCCTTGCCTCTAACTCCCATTGCCAGTTTTCTATAATGTCGATGAGATGTTGGCAAAATTCTTAATAGAATGAAAGTGACCCTAAGGCATCTGAGCAGTTCACCAAGCAGTTCTGTATCTTGAGATCTTCTAATCTGACATTTACTGAACCCAGGGACGGATTAAACCAATCTGGGGCCCGGGGCAAAATATTCACGAGGCCCCCTAACAACACCAGAGAGTCTGGATCCAATGCAATTTCACCAAGCATGTTTTGATTAGTCATGTGACTTAATCACCGGAAACAACGCAACGCATGTGATATTATTAAAGGACCTACAAAACGTTACATTATTATTATTATTATTATTATTATTATTATTATTATTATTATTATTATTATTATTTCAACCGTCACCAGCAGTAACTGCTTAGGCATGTGTCAATACAATTTATACAAGCACCGGAAAGAATCGGAATACACGCTTTGGCATCAATATTGGAAAACGCGTGAATAGTAAAGTAAATAAAAAAGTTATTAGCATGCAAATCATGATGTGACAGTGATTTCTTGTGATACAACAGCAACGAATAGTGCCCGTAACTACATATTACGGCGAAGATGAGAAGACACCAGCCATTTAATATCTTGCAGCAAACATGAGCTCACACTATAGATAACACGATATAGGAAAGATAGACAACCCAATTATCGTCTTACGGCGAAGAGTTACCTAGCCTGGGCCGGCCTACATCTCCAAACGCCAAAGCAGCAGACACAGCATTAAGTAAGAAAAAGCCATGGTCTTACCAGGCTTTATGCATGGTCTCCTTCAGGCAGTAGTCTTCCGTCTTGACTTTCCTGTTTTATTTTTCTTTTCTGAAACCCGCTCGCATAAGGCTTCTTCTTCTCCATTTTTCTTTTTTTGTATACAATCGACGTAGCTACGTAGCCTACTTGAACGTGAACGTGAATCATGATCCTCAAGAGCAAATCTATTGGCCCATGATTCAATGTACTCAGAAATGGGTTATGGGTAAATGTTTAATCTGTTGTTTAGTTGGCAGTTTGTACATGTATAACATTTAATTGTACATTGATGCTAATGAATCCATATTTGAAATAATACAAGAATCTTTTTGGCATGCAACTGGAAAAAATATCATTTTGCCACCATGATTGAGAATTATAGTGAAATCGTGTGTTATACAATGCGTCATAATCAATGATGAATGTAGTAATGATAATTTAAATGGAAGGGGGTAATCACTGGGTGGTATATCACAGAACTGAATGTCACTAAAATCTTGGAGGCCCTTAGAAGTGCAGGGCTCGTTGTCTACTCTGTCTGAACTGAGTACTCATACTTTCTAATCCACAAGATACTTCATTGGACACAGATAAATAGGCTAACCTGTCAGGCATCCAATCAATGATTAGTGATTGGTTGATTGAGATGCAGACCCAGCAGTAACTGAAGAGGTGTGGCATGGGCCTGTGCTCAAAATATCCATACAGCGACATATCGTAACTTGCCTCTTGACAATGCATGTATCGATACAGTGATTTCCAAATCGATATGTGCATAGGTTTTTTGTAAATAATTTTGATGAAGGTACGATTTTCTGTTACCAATGCTGTTATGATAAAATACTATTTTCCAAAACTAAGTATTCACAACTGTTCCCTTTGTTTATAATGTATTGTGTGGCAGCAGAGTGAACTTATCTGGTATTATTTGTTTTCTTTAAGTTACTTTTACTGTTCAAAGTAAGCAAGTGTTGTACTCTGATGTTTGCCTCAATTCGTATTTGTCTGTAAAACTTTTTCTAAATGTACATGCCCACTTGTAATGGGATATGTAATTTATTGTGACCGCTGTATCTAGAAACATTATGAGGAACCCAAGAATGCCCAGCCCAAGTGTGCTGATGCTACAGGTCCAGCACGCCCGTTGCTTTGGTTACCAACTAGGTTGCTTTTCCCCACAAGCAAAAAAATAAAGACAGTTTGGGCAGATGGTGAGAGAGATAACGAGACTCTAGTGAGGCTAGTAGGTGAGTTTGAGCTGCACAGGCCTTGGACCTGAACCCTCAAACTCTCTGGAATCAAGCTGGCAATCCGTCTGTGGTCTGCAGCCCCCTACTTCTCACACATTGGGCGTCCCAACCCCCACTGTGCAGGGAAGACACACACACCAGTGCCTGGTGAACACATTGTAGGTCATGGCCAGTATATGCTGTATATAAGACTGTGTGTGGGTGCGTCAAATGTTCATATATGAATTAATATTACAGTAAAATCATTAGCAGTGCAGAAGCAGGACGAATGACCGATCGTGGGAAGTTCAGAGACCTGTGCAATAAGCCCCCTTTACATATTAAATCAACCCATTTATCATCTTCAGCTGTATGTCTGCCATGCCGGGTGGCAATGCTGTACATGCCAGCCAATCAAAGACAGATCCCAAATTGATCTTTTCTGATACATACACCACACACCACCCACACGCACAGCGGTGGTAAGGCATTAATCACTGCAGTCTTTGCGGAGATGGGGCCTCGCCCTGTGAGTCTCCTGTCTGACCTCCACAGCCAGCCTCCTGCGGTGTTGTCTGTGCCCGCTGGAGTGAAGCGGCGCACGGTGATTTCCTCCAGGAGTGACTCAGGTGTGTGTCAGACGGGCCGGGACGCTGATAAGTCGAGGTAATCACCTCCCCTCGTCGTTGCGGGGCGCACTGGACTGTGGATGATGAACTCTGATGTGATAGTGATGGTAGTGAAGGGCAACAAGGGGGGGAGGGGGGGTGGGGAGGAGGAACTCCACAGATCTCTTCCTGTGCATGTCTGTCTCCACCTACACCACACCCACCTATAACATGCACGCGCACACGTGCACCCACACAGACGCACACATACACACGCACGCACACACATGCACGCACACACAGGCACTCTAGCACAATTCAAATGCAAAGTGTATCCTGCAGACACAAACTCTCTCTGACAGGCATGAATGCACACACACACACACACACAAACACACAACAAAGTCAGTCTCACCAGACCCAGTCAGGCACACTTCCTTTCACCTTGAATTACTTTTCAGTATATAAAAAAAAGAATGGGAACACTCTGTGATTCTGTATCCATGTGCTAGACTGCAAGGTTTGGCAGGAATAGCGTGTGTGAGTGAGAGAGGAGACTGAAAAGCAAAAAGGCACCTGCTCTTTCTTCCGGAGATTTCATGGACAGCGCTAACCCCATCCCTGCTTTCTGTGTCCGCTCTCCTAATGAATTGGTTTTACACTGTTTGGTAGCAAATTACCCAAGCCCTCCCCTCCTAATTTTCCAATTTGCTGTGTCATTTATACGTAATTTAGGCTCGCATTGGGCCGTATTACTCCCACAAATAGGGTGATATACTTTATCGAAATGCTGCTTTACAAAAAGGTGGGGGCCCGTAGACCAAACATCAGTTGTGAGTCTTAGAGGAGACTCAGGGGCAAGCTAGAGGAAGGATATAGGAGAGCGAAAGCACCTCATTATCTCTCTCACAGGCGGTCCTGGGTTCCACAATAATATCATACCATTAGTTTGCGACTCCCCTTCTGTGTAATGAAAGACGGAAGAACATTTCTCAAATTAATTCATGCACGCTTTGACCCCGGCACATTCCAGACTGCACTGCGTTCCGTGCTCTTGAAATAGCAGGACAGCGTTTGTTTGTGGAGATCTGAGGTTTGCTCAGAAAGGTGATTCGATGCCTGAATTTGTTGAATGAAATCCTTTGTTGGCTTGGAGGGGCCACAGATGCATCACTGCATAATGATTAGAACTCTGGATTCTGATATAAAGAGACTGCACAGGATTTTGGTCTTAATTTCCTAACATGCACTTTGACTCTGCACCTTGCACAAAGGTCTTTTTGGAGTACATCGGTTTTTTCACCAACCTTCTGGATTCAGAAGCAGAAGGTCATGAGTTCAAGTGGAGCACTTCCCCTGTTGTGCCTCTGAGCATGATAAAGCGAGCTGGAAACACAGCATCTTTTGTAATCTGCGGGTGGAATTTTGATGTAGAAGCTCCTGTAATCTGCGGGTCATGTGTTCAATCACAGCCTCCTGTAATCTCCAGGTAGTCATTTTCCGCACTGACTTGGCAGCGTTTGCTCTGGCAACAGACGTTCCTCCTCCCCGGCGCGGGTCATCTGGCTTGTGCACGGCAGAGAGGCGTCCCATCAAAGTGCCATTACGCCCTGGCGCGCTGGCAAACGCTCGCGTGCCCAGAGCGGCCCCGGGGAGCCCGGCAGGCGCCCCACCGCCCACTGCACACCCGGTCTCCCCGCTTCCCTTCTCCCCGCTTCTGACCCTTCAGCCTCCGTCAGAACGCATCGCGCTGTTTTCACGCCGCATCAGAGAGTGCCGCGCATTTCCCACAATGCCTGGCTGGACAGAAGAGCCGGAACACGCGCGCAGGCTTCACCGACGCTGCGGCTCGGTGCGCTCAGCTGACTGAGCGAGGGCTGGTGGCAGACTGAGAGGCTCAGAGTAAATCGATTAGAACCGTTTTGACGGATGGGGTTTTTAGGGGAACAGGACGCACCGGGGAATTAATTTGGCAGGCAAGAAAAAAAGGCTCTGCCAGCCTCATTCATCCCAAACTCAGATTTGGTAATGTGTGGGATCCGGGGACTTAATTAGGGCGTTTTCCTGCTGGTTTCTGAGGTAATGACGCGTGAGAGGGGTGCAGAGGGGCAACGTGTCAGATGCAAAAGTTAATGATGAAAGAGGTAGGGAGAGAAGTGTGACAGGGAGAGAAAGAGTGAGACAGAAGGAGATATAGAAATAAAGAAAAAGACAAAGGAGAGAGGGAGAGAAAGAGATAAGGGACCGTGACACACTGTGGACCTGCTGGGGAAAGAAGAGTGTATCTACTGTACCATCCTACAAAGTTTCAAGAGAGCACTTGTCTGTGTGGGATGACAAGTTAATGTGTCTTTAAGGGAGGCATAGTAGTCAAATAAAAATCACATAAACAATTTAAATGCTTTATTTAGAGTGTAAATTCTGAATTTTAGAATTCACGGCACACACCACCGAGTGCGAACGCCGATCACAGCAGGTGGCCTCGTGCTCCTGTTGAATGGATCATTACCAAAAAAACCTCCCGTTTTCAACACCTGGCTATCTGGATATTTCCACCGCCGGCAAGACACAGACATAAAAAACAAACCCATCCAGATATTTCATTTTAGGAAAATGTTATTAAACATTTTTTACATAAAATGTGTATGGAGGCAGATACAACACTGGCACTGTTGTGTATTTGTGCTCTGTACATGTTCTGTACCTAAGCAAGCTCTGTCCAGGACAGGGGACAGGTATATCACAGTATCCTAGCGATAGTCTGTCATTACATCCATTATGTGACTGTCACATTACCCCATGTGGCTGGATATACAACCAGTCTGCCACCAGTTGCATAGAGGTCAAAGCCCCCACCCCCCCAATTTCCCTGCCTGGGCAGTAGGACCGATGCGGGCTCCATGCATTTCGGGACACGGGGTCCATTATTGGATAGGCTCCACCCCTGCCTCACGTGATTCTCCCCGTTCCTCCTTCACCTGGCACTGCACCTCTGCCAAATGTGCACTTAATGAAAACGAGGCCATGCGTTATAAATGGCAATTCCCCCACTGGTGCCTACGCTCCTTCCCAAAAGAAAACAGCCCCTTCCAAACAGGTGCACCGCTCCAAATTTACTAACAAGGGAACTCGATCAGCATGCACCGACGACCACGGCATCTGTCGCGCTGAGGCAGGATGTCATCTTCCCCGAGAGGGTGCGCTCGCCTATGGTGGCTGGAGCGACTGCACATGGGGAGCACTGATAGAGGCACCGTGTTAAAGGTCGTGGGCTGCCTCCTTCGGTGGGGTCAGTTCGTGGATTGGGGGGGGATCATCAATGGTGCACAGCCAGAGATCAGGTGACATCTCTCCCCGAGCTCCTAATGAGCTCATCAGACTTAACGAGCACGCTAATTGGGGCGTTTGCCGGCTCTGCCGAGCTCTGAAGGTCAAGGAGTGAGTTGGGCACAGTGGTGAGGCTAGGCGACAGACTAGTCCAGCCAGTCACACTGTGGATCACAGCAGGCTCTCCCACAAGGTAGAGAAAGAAGATAAGACACACACACAGACACACACACACACTGAACTCCCACACTGAGACAGAAGCAACAAGAATACCACACCAAACCACCCTTAATGGAAACATGGAGGCCAGTGAGTGTGTTGTTTGCCAGGCAGGTAAGTCAATGACACCTCACACCTAATATGACACTGCATTTGGTTACCAGCAGGGAGTATCTATATGAAAAGTCATCTCGAATTTCCTAAGCCAGCTACCTATTGTAACTTCTGAAAAGATGTCAGAATGGAAATGAGGTACTGCCTTTCATCATTGGTGTGACTGCATCTAGTGGAGCCACAAAAAGTTTTACTTCGATGTCACAAACTTCTCACCGTAATCATTCAATAGGAAAAAAACTCTCTGTGGAAATGGTGGCAACAGTAAAGATTTAAAGCATACAGTAGAGCACTAGAACATATTGAGTTTTATCTGCTCTTTACCTCCCAGGACAGAGCACGCTTGCTGGAGAAACCACACGGAATACATTTTCCCCCTGGGCAAAATGTGTTTGAGAATAGGAATACACGGATCTCTACGTCCCCCTCAGGAGTCGTTCGTGCCAACAGCTGTGCTGTAGCACGGGGCAATCAGCGGGAAACGCCCCCGCCCCGGCCCTGCATCACGGAATATCCGCTCTCTGTGGACTCCAAACCAGGTCATTCTCTACAGCAGATTTACATCTCGTGTCAGCCGCGCATGTTTAATGTGCCAAAAGCCTCTGTCAAATCAAAAGAGGGCAGAGCTTCTTGCGCTCACGAGATAGCTTAAGACTTGTGCACGCCAAGTGGAATGAAAAAATTGTCAAACGCAAACATGCAAACTGTTCCTAAAGCGTGTTCACTCAAGAGCACGGAATCGGTTAAAACTGTCCTGTCATTAATCACATGAGCACAGGGCTCTCTGGCTGGGGTGAGGGGAGGGGGGGAGGAGGGGAGGAGGGAGGGGGAGTGGGTGTTGAAGCAGCTGTCGGAGCCAGGGGAGGCCTTTAACACGAGACCAAGCCACAGGAAAGACCACGGCAACGTCGCACTGCGAGTGAAGAGGTCTCACACTGCTCCCTAGTGGTCATATGCATTAGTCATGCCAGGCAAACAACCTTGCGTTTAATTTCAAGTTAAGCGCAGTACACTCAGGCTAATGGCCCCAGACAAGCAATAACAGATGATTCGTTGTGACTAACCTGCATTCCTTATAGTACAAATCAACGTGAACATCCAGCAAAGCAGCCGTCTTGCCTTCATCTTCACAACACAAGATTAGTAAAGAAAAGTTCAATCTAGGTCAGCCTTTTTCCACGCTTCATTCTCACTCTGCAAATGCAACGGCTGTAGTTTGGAATGCAGAGAGAGATGCTGCGGTAGCAGCTTAGCGGCAATAATTTACAATGTATTGTGTCAAAATAACTTAATTAAAATAGGAACCTTACAATTGTTTTATTCATTTCCCGTTTGTGCCAACATAAACTGTCAATTTGCATCCACTGATTTTAGAAAGCTTCAGATTCGCTTGGATAACGAATAGCGAAAGTATTGCTCAACCTTTTCTGCCTGCATTTCCTTCGCCACAAAATTCAAATTACCCCCTGCTCTTTGAGTGGCTCAGGGCAGAAGGTACCAGCCAAGTAGAATTCTACAAACAGAACTAGGAGATGCATATCGCATCCATTCACAACCAACTGGCATGGCACACAGTGAATTTTCCAATCCAAACATCTCTCCCCATAGTCAGCTAGATGTGTTGTGAACCTCACAGAGTGCTTCCTGTAAGATTGGGGATTTTTAAAAACCAACTATGTTTGTGACCTCCACATATATCACTATACAATATATCTAAAAATATATAAAATTCTTCTGAAAAGAGTTTTCTTCTGAATTTTATGCTTTAGTTTGGATTGGCAAAGCTAAGCCTCTTTGTTCCAGGTACTCTTGGGAAGCCCATTTTGTGGGGTTGTTTTGAGAGCAGTCTTTTGTTCCAGTCTGTAGCAACTTGACCAGTGGAAGGCTGGAGGTCAGCTAAGGACTGAGACTCCATACTTCAGTGTCAGGGGACAGATTGCTTTACAATGGGGCCTGGTAAACTAATCTGAGCGTTGTTTTGCTGAAAATAAGAAACTAGTTATGACCAAGCAGCTTTTCCCCAAGTAATCAGCAGCTTTGTTTTTGGATAAAGTAGTTCAACAAAAGAAGCCATAGGTTCTGTGAACAACAACCATTCTTCTGTATAATGTTGGTTTCAGTGGTGCTTTTAATATAATCCATCTACTTGGACCCAAATCAAGTGTATGACCTATTTCCTTATGCAATCATATTGTAAAACTGGTAATACCCAAGGGGAAAACGGATACAAGAATCATTTAAGCTCTCGAGACCCTCATCTAAACCACGTCTGTTCTTCCATTTCAAACCCATGATAAACATTACCAGTTTCTCTCTCACATTATTTTTCGTTGATGGTACATTGGGGAGCAGCCAGACATAAGCAGCCCCTGCGACTGGCTGGAGATCTAATGGAGAATTCATTTGCCTTCAAGCAAGTCGTACTTTAGGCAGCGCTATGGCAAGAGGTATAATTAATCCGGATAGCACGCTCCCCTCACCATCTCCCAGCCCCATTCTACGGGCAGAGGAGGCGTAATTGAATTCCAGGTGAAAACGTCGAGATCCGCCTTGATGCCAAATTGATTTTCCCAGCATGGTGCTGCACAAAGCAGGCGACCCAAAGCACCCACAGACGCCGTACATCAAGTTGGCCGAGTGTCCGTCGTTATCGCGCAGATTCGCGCTATTAAAGAAATGACAGACGGACCACCGGAACTGCTCTAGGTTCATTTCACGCCACATCGGCACAGCTGACGGGATTCCATGTAGAGGCGGGAGTGCTCCGTGCCAGAGCGACTAAACATTCATGTACAAGAGCGTGCTGCATGGAAGCACAATCAAACAAGTGAACGCGAACTTTCAGGGGATAAAACGTCGAAGCGGAAATTACGTGAATTAATTCAGAAGACAGAGCTTTCATTTAAAATCCTTTTTCAAAACCAATTGCCTTCCCCATTCTCAGACATAAAAAGAACGTGGTTGGCTGATTAAACGGGTCAACGGAAACACGCTCTTGTTAAAAAATGTCTGTATACAGTCATAGCTTAAACACGAAAGATCAGAACAGTTTGACATCATTCAACACAGAGGGCACGAAGGGGATCTTTTCAGTGTTGCGTTCGTGACTCACGACACCAATGGGAGGCCAGTGAATTTCCATTTTCCCGTTGTACAGCACTGCTTTTTTTTTTTTTTTTTTTTTTTTTTTTTTAAAGGGCTCTGGCCGGAAACGTGGAAAACCTGCCAACCAATGTACAACTGATAGAAATACTGCATGAGGTTTTAAAGCTACATTTCTGAGCACAGTACGCGTGCAGAAGCAAGTCAGATGAAACTTATGTATATTAATATGTTACGATTTGAAAATAATGTACAAGGAAGGTTTGTTGCAATCAAAGATTGACAAGTGGTTTCAGAGCCAATGTAAATTCAAAATCACATTCAAACATGAGTGACACTGAGGCCAGTTATTTTTATGACAACCGCAGGAGATTTTAAAAATAAATAAATGCACAAAAGAATGCACACATTTGTTTCAGGTGGTTCTATATTGAAAGTATAAAATTAGCAGAAAAAATATATACATTTAATTTTTTTAGTCACAATCAGGGGAGCTAAGGAATGGGCAGAGATCACTGCCATTTGGGCAGCTGACAACTGAAACTGGAAGAGAAACCCCAGGCTGAGAGCTAGCCTGCTAGCTAACTCACTCGCCTTTCAGGTAATGGACTGCCACATAAAAACACAAAATGAAATAAAAACCCCGGCTGAGACGCTGTGCGCATTAGCACAAAGTAAATCACATGCTTCCCTACTCACAAAAAACATGACAAATATAAAGTAAGACCAGTCAGAAGCAAAATAATCAGAAGCGAAAAAACGGTGACAGGTCAGCAGAAAGAAATGTGGACAAACCATGGCACTTTTAAAATAAACACTTCCAATAGTTTATGCTGGATATCACACCTGCTGACAGACAGTGAAATACATGATATAGGAAATATACACTTTAGAGATGAGAAAAATGGAGGTAAAAACTATATACAGTGCAGGTTAAGTATTTGGACTTAACCTTAACCAATTTTTGTTGTTCTGGTTCTGTACTCCAGCACAAGAAGATGCAATAAAGGCCTAGCAGAGCCACACCATGGAACATACCCAGTGTCTGATGGTGTCTATGGGTCACAGACTTCAGGCAGTCATTGAATGCAAAGGATTTGCAACCAAGTACGTCTACCTCGAAATATGACAACTCTATTTCAGATTATGTTAACTTGTCAAATTACTTATGCTCCATAAAATGGGGGACTATGCATAAAAAGGGCCATACTTCTGACATTAATTACCAGATTTGGGTGTAAATACCCTCAAAATAAAATACTTTTGCATTTCACTGTATAACAAAAGCAATCCTGTGCAAAGCCTGCAGTGGCCTCGGAGGTCATCACTTGGACTGTCCACAGAGAGTGGTGAGGCGGCTCTGTGAGAGAGAGAGAGGAGAACATTAGCATTAAACCAGTACGAACTGGCTACATCTTTTCCAGGAACAGAAATCCTGTACCACCATGAAGCGATCTGAGAAGATATTAAGCAGTACGTAAGCACTACACTCATGGCCAGCGATGAATGCCAGCCATGCATGTGAGCGAGAGTACATGCACCGGAACTGAACAGCTGGGAGTCCAACTGTGTTATGCATCATAAAACAACAGTTCAGAAATTCCTCACACAGCATTACATAAAGAGAATTAAGGTACACGTAAAGAATGTAAAGTTAATTATGGAGGGGGGGGGTTCTTTACACTGACTACCAAAGGATTAAACTTAAAGAAGTCTGCCATTTGAAGATAATGCTACAGTAGAACTGAGGACTTAGCAAAGCTTAATAGGGTCATCTATGATTCTTAGCCACGTTTGTATGCTTTACGGACAGATTTACAATCATAGCAAATGTAAGTTATTTGGCTAGCTGGCTTGCAGACCTGACCTAACCGTCCTGATACTGCCTATTCATCACAGCTTAGCTCCCTAGCTACAGTAAATTTTATCATGAAAGTTGAATATAACCATATATGCAGAGCTATTTGGCGCTGCCAATTCTAGCAGACAAACTCCAAGCTTCTTCACTTCTCCCCTCACTGGTCACTCAAGTGCAGCAGCGATTGGGGGGGGGGGGGGGGGGGCAGCAGCCTGGCATTAGAGAAGGAGAAGATGGGGAGGATTGGGATTCAGACAGCACTAGCAGAGCGGTTTTATGAATGATACCTGAAGCAGTCTGATGCGATGCATGGTGGCGTCATCCAGCTGGTTCAGATCTACAGAGTCCATCTCACTGGCCAGCAGCTGAAGGCACTGAAATCACATGGACTCAAGTCAGCACAGTGAAGAAAGATGCACAGTCCGCACAAACAGTCGTTGCACAGAGTATGCACTAACAGTCATTGTACAGAGTCTGAATAAACATGGTCATTTCACAGAGTCTGAATAAACATGGTCATTGCACAGATTCTGAATAAACATGGTCATTGCACAGAGTCTGAATAAACATGGTCATTGCACAGAGTCTGAATAAACACAGTCACTGCACAGAGCCTACATAAACACAGTCACTGCACAGAGCCTACATAAACACAGTCATTGGCCCTTTCCTTGTGCTCACCTCTCCGTTCTCAGCAGGGATGTTCAGGATGATGTCGTTGGTGCCCCCGGCGATGGGCGAGCCGTTGACAGAGATGCTGTAGATCCTCTCTTGGTGCCGGGGCACTCTCACCGCCGGCGTTTTCGGGAGCCTGGCAGAGAGGAGAGGTTAGAGAAAGCCCACCGCCGCAGCCACCCCTCTCTTCCTCAGACGGTAACGGGCGCAGGTCATTCACCTGGAGTCAAAGCGCGGGGTGATCAGGGGAGTAGGGCCCATGAGAGAGCAGTCCAGGTTGCGAGCCGGAGTGACAAGGGGCTTCCGGTTGGATCTGTGCCCAGAGGGAGAAGTGAGGAGGAGGAGGAGGAGGTAAGGAAGCAGCAGAGTATCTATACAACTATAAAGAGCAGCTTGTGTGTATTACAACCATTTCATCAAAAACGTTCTGCAAATCTTGATATAGAGAAACTGTGGCTACCATCAGCACACAATGGTTATTCAGCAACATGGCAGATCATTTGGAACAGCAGGCCCTTACTTCCTTATTGACGTGTTCTGCTTGCTGACTGAGACAGCTTTGGCTCTTTTTGAAGTGGAGGGCGCTTTCTTTGTTGTTTTACCCTGTTACAACGGGGAGGGAAAAAAGGGAAAAAAAAACAATCTCAAACCGTCTGTCAGATGCCAGCAGTTAGTTTGTGTTTCTTTTGGTGACGTGGAGTGAGACGTCACATGTCAGGTGATCATTCGGCCCCCCCAGGCCCCTCCCTGTCTCGCTCACCTTCTTCACGGTAGTCTGGTTCTGGGGAACGTTCTCCTCATCCTCAGAAGCTGCCGCCAGTCTGCTGTGCTTCGGGACCACTGCACACAAGAAACGCAAGTGAATGTACTGGAGGAGGGATCCAGAAAGCGGACACCAAGGGACACACTGGCAGCGCTCAGCGACTGACCTTTCTTGGCAGACTTGGGTGGAATGGTGTGAACCTCTGCCATGACACTGTCCACCTGAGCCGCCACTTCCTCTTTCTGTGAAACGCCACAACGCGTCAACTCAGCGTTAAGGCAGAGAACCAGCCGACATTCTGAATCCACACAAGTCGCAAATGCTGTATTCCCTCAGGGACACCAATCATATTTGGAGCTTTGTCAAAATTCAGGAAGTCAGGTGTAAAGGGCACCAGCTTTAAGGCTGGACGTGTAGACAGAGAAGTTGCGTTGGAACTAGACTTTAATTCTTTTGGCAAACTACTAAGAGAAACATGAAAAATGTAAAACCACAACACAGTGAAATGCAAGACAAGCACCTTTGCATTTTCTTCTGGAGTCTTCTCCTTCTTCTCAGACTCTATGGAATAAAAGGAGAGTGTCTTTTTTCATGCATACTGAAGACCCCTCTCCTCATTTCAAGAAAAGGGAGATCTTCATTTCCATCCAACATCTTCAACTTCAACCATAATAAACAGACACCAGCTTCCATGAGTTGACAGCGCACACGGGTACCTACCGCAGAACTCAATCCAGTTCATCTGCCGCACTGCTTTGGGCAGCTTTATCAGGCTCATGTTGTAGAAATTGTCTGCATCCTTAAGGAGGCTGTTTGTCTTCTCCTTCAGTCTCTCCACAATAGTTTTTACTAGGAAATGAGAGTAAGTATTACCGTCAGGAGTGTAACTAATTGAAAACCTTTTCAGCTCACCCAGTAAATATCCAGAAATTTGATCAAGCTGATTAATATTTTACCATGAAGTTCAGCATTCCCAATTTTGCTTGCAAGAGACAACCACATGGCTAGGAGCTTTCACCATTTTAATAAACTTGTGTATGAACTGGTAGTGTTACAACAGGTCATAGAAAAGCTTAAAAGTCCATGTGACGCAATGGTGAAAGCCAAATTTGGCATATTGAGGTAATGATGTTTTGTTTGCTTTTGTTCTTTTTTCTGGAGGGGGGGGGGGGGGGGTTCCAGGACACAAGACTAGACCGATACCAATAAGAACAAAACAATTGATACTCTTCCTAAAATGAGAGGGAGTATTTTGTATAGTGTAAACCAGTGGGGATGTGTTATCAATAGGACATTAGCAATCAGCTACTGATTTTTACACGGATTGAATTGTTATTCTTAAAACTATATTAACAGTAAACCTATCACCCATATTTTAAAAACCCACAATAGCACTGGGAGACTGAATGTCTGTCAGCCTCATACAAATAATAGCAAAGCACAAGAGGAAAAAGTCACTGCCTCTGACAAATTTAACAGCATATTTCTTTTTTTAAACGAATGAATCAATAAATGTAATCATTGTGTATGGTGCTTATGTGTCCTTGGCATTCTGAACTCAGTTCAGAAAAGGTTCCCCAAACGTATCACTTAGATAACTTTAAAACATTCTTGTAACTGTCTCATTGTAGATAAACATTGACCACCGAGAAACATTTGGAGGATTGAAGATTCATCCATTATCTTCCTGAAGATACTGTCCCAACAAAGAGGCTTGTGTAGCTGCGGTTCACCCAAGTGTTTCAGAGCAGCGCTTTAATTAGACAGTCAGACGAATGAAACCCAATTCATCATGCTTTCACTTATGAAAAGGTTCCGACGCAAAATTATTCTCGGTGTAGCTAGCTAATGTAGGCGGATTCGTTAGGTAAATTACGCAAAGTGATCAACAAGCTATTGCTTACCATTTAACGTCGCCACATTAATTTAAAATGCAGCTATATGGCGATAGTCACATTCTAAACGCTGACTTACCCTCACTGTCAAAGTCATCGAGGAAGGCCTCCAGTTTGGCCATCTTGGGCCCATTTTTACGGCTTTTGTTCGTTGTTCTTTTCCTGGGCGCCATGGAGAACTTCTAGAGGTGGGGGAATAACCAGCTTCAATCAGTCGGCCAATGTTAAAACTTGCTAGCCAGTCGGCTTATACTTGCTCCCATTAGAAAATTCTGAATGTAACATACAGAATATTTTCTTAAAACGCGTTAGTCTATATAGTCTAGGGTTGTTTGATAGAGGCATTAGAAGTAGCCCGCTGCCAATCCAGCTTGCTATAAACTTAGTTTTAACGTTAGCCTGGCCCTCACGAACTAGCAATCAGTAACAAGTAGCTAACTAGCTAGTAGCTAGTGAAACCAACAGCTGGCTATGCTAACATAGCCACAGCTATCGATATATCCTTTGTTTGCAAAACATAATCGCAACTGGGATTACAAATACAGCGCAATAAAATAGAAGCCAAAACACTTACATTTTAACAAATATTGGAATGATGGACAGGATTTCACGAGACAGTTCCCACAATTTGCAGCTCCACTCTAATCCCAAACGGTCAGCGCCAACCTGACGATTGCATTCAAAAGTAACCGCTGTTCTCCAGGCCAGCCAATCAAAACCCTAACATGGACGATGTCGTCATGAGTGTTTCCGTCTACAGTCAAAGCGTCAATGCGCGTTGTGACCAATCAAATCGGAGACAAAAAATTAACACTATATATCTGACCAATAAAGACAACCTTTAACGACGTATAGACCAATAGACTTTAAAACACTTTCAGTCTGTCCAATAGGAAGAAAGAAATGTTACAATGCCACCGGAAACACTTGAGCTCATGGAAGTAAACACGGTGTACAACGTGTTTCACTGCAAAGCTAAAATTTGCCGGTTGGTTGTATCGAAAATAGTATAATGTTACCATACAGTGATTTTTGACGAAGTTGCCAGTGAATTGGTAGTTTCAAGACTTTATTATTTGGTGCGCTAAACAAACTAGAAAACCGTTGAATATGTAGCCACTACTAGTAGCTAGTACTCGTGTTTTGTATTTTCTGACTAACCAACGTGGTAGAATTTCAGCTAGCTATTTAATAAGAATAACTCTATTAAATAGCAGGTTGTGTATTTGATATTATAGTAGCTGGCTATTGAGATGCCCTGTGTGAAATGTCGAAGCCTGCATTGTTGTCGCTTCATCAAGCACTAAAAAGGAGCTTTCATTCTTTGGAGCAAAATCATAAAGTGTGGAATTCCGTACTGGAAGAATGCGTGCCCTTGATGGGCTCCCTGGGTAACCTCGCCGAGCAGCTACTAGCGCTCAACGGCGTACAGATGGCAAGCACGCCTTTGGCTCGGTTCTCTGACCTGCAAGATCGCCTCCGTTGCAAGCTTCTGGTGGCTGTGGACACCGTCCTCGACAAACTTGCTGACAAAATGTAAGATTGAGACCCAGGTGATCCACTTGTGATGTTAATTTGCTCTACGTAAATGTTAATTAGAGTATACATATTTAATCACAGGATCAATATTGGGCAACGTGTGCAGATTAGATGCACTGCACATACTATCGCTTTGATTTCACGGTAATAGGCAGAGAGAACGAAAAGGGGACGACCACGTAAGTGCTGTAGATGAGCGATTTTGCGCTGACATAACAGATACACAATATCTATTACTATTTCGTATCTCACCCGGAGTTACTACTCAGACGGTGCTGTAACTAAATATTTCTGAAAAATAACATTAACTGAAAGGAGCAGCAGGGACAGCGCCCGAGGAGAGAAACGTCATGACTTTTCTGACGGCACGAAATGCTGTGATGTTGCACTTGTTGTACGTCGCTCTGGATAAGAGTATCTGCTAAATGCCTGTAATGTAATGTAATGTTACATCAAATAGGCCACAGCTTCTGCCCTGTCTCTAACTACAGCCACGTGACTCAGTGTTTTTCTTTTTGTAGGTGTTCCTTGCAGAAGGTAAGGGATGCAGTGGGTAACCAGGTAACGGCTGCATTCCAAGTGTATGAGCAGCATGCAGACACTCTGGACCTGACCACCTGTCTGCAGAGGTCAGCAGCTGCCCCCTCCATCGCAGACATGCTAGAGTGGCTGCAGGATGCAGAACGCTACTACAGGCAGCAGTATCCTTTCTATGTTGTTCATACTGTTAGCGAACCCTGTAACACAATCACCAGCAACAGTATCTTTTTAAAGGTGTTAAAACAGCCACTAAAACTGTAACACTATCGCCAGCCACAGTATCATTGCTGTATCTCTAACTCTGTCACCCACACATTGACACGACCAGAATTAGCAGCATTTTCTCTAGCACCAACACATTAACAGTACCACCATCAGCAGTATTTGATTAACTCGGTCACAAATTTTGTAGTTGAAGAGAGAGAAGTTGAAGGAAGCCTGGCCACTGTGCTCCTTAGCTGTGTGCAGGTACCTGAGGAGAAAGGCTCTATTGCAGGCACTGAAGCCCGGTGAGCTGTCTGACCTGCAGAACGCACACAGGAGGTGGGAGGCTCTGGCCACACCCGAGCGAGAGGACAGTGTCTCAGGTGAGCCGCAGTAGGTGCTCTGCGCTGGAGCTGCTTCCTGTATGAGAGCCAAAGCCACTTTCATACCTCCACCTGTCACACAGGCTTCCAGCGGCCGAACCGTTCCTGACTCTGTGTCCCTGTGTCTCCCTTTTCAGACACGCTGTTCAGAGTGTCCTTTTTCATGGACTCTCCCTGAGAGTGGCTCAACCGGCCTGGTGCCAGCACAGCTCCACCCAGAGCCACACAGCCAGTCCTCACAGGCCCAGCACAGAGGAGCACTGCTCTAAGACATTCAATCCGGAGGTCATGAGGAGGGAGAGAAGGTATCAGATGGAGAAGGGGGAGGAATATGGCTGTAGCCAGAAGTGGGCTCATCATGTGGCAGAATCTGGCAGATGGGGGCAGAGTATGGAGAAAAAAGTTGAGAGAGAAAGAATACATCAGAGATCAAGGGATCCCACAAAAGACCAGAGAGTAACAGTAATCTGTGTGTGGACTTCGGGGGGAAATACTGGGGCAGTCACAATGTCTGTCACATTTTTCCTGAATGTCTCAGAATAATGTCAGTGTGGTAACTTAATTTGTAATCTCCTTTGGTTATGAAAATAAATGGCAGAAGTCAGTCATTTTAATGGCATCTGTCTTATTTTATTTTATTTTTTTTGCGGTGTTGCCATGATGGTCCAGGAGATGGCAGTGCTGTGCATGAGAGTAAATGACAGCAACACATTTCTAATTTTTCATTAGTATTCGTGCTCTTTTAAGTAGAAATCATTGCAAGGTGGTGTATGTGATCTACCTTACCAAGAACATAGTTGGCGTTATCTATTAGACATTTTGAGTTAAATTTGACAAACAGATTTTGTCAAATAGAAAAATGTCACAATAAAAAAATGTCACAATAGACACAATAGAAAAATGTATTGACAATCACAAAAAGGTTTATTCAGTTTCAGTGCCATTTCAAACTTTATTTTATTGGGTTCACAACACTGTGCATTACAAACAAAGCCAAATGGGAGAAAACACAGCACACTTCACTCAGAACACAAACAAAGCTCGGTACAGAAACACCTGGCTTTCAGATACACATTCCACTGATCATAACCCAGAACGGCTGGTTTAGCAACTGGAGGTTTGCTACGCTGTAGGTTCTGATGTCAACTGAAGAAAAAATGTATGACTGGTGCACCACTTCCTGCTTTGACGGTCTGCACTTCCTCTTGTCATAAACCAACAGTTCTGCAGGGTAGAAACCACTCAACATTCCTAGAATAATATGGGTTCAATTGGATTAAATAAATAACTTACTATAAATTTAATTCATGACATAAACATATAGAAAAAAAGTCTGCATTCAGATACAATATTGGTCAGTTAAGCTCTCAAGTTGATAAATAAAGAGGTAGACACAAAACACTACCTGTAAATGGATCAATCCACAGCAACTTCCTGGTAACCAATAGCCAAGGATCTGTACCATTCCAGACCTTGTCCCAACCGATCCATTACTCCTACCCCTGTTCACCACCATCTCTTTATGTGCCTCCCTGCCCGTTGCGTCAGACGTACTCCTTCAGCGGCAGGCTGCTGGTGGAGATGGGTTTTGGGGGCTCGGGGGCGGAGGCGCGGGTGTTGGCGAAGCTGCGGCCCATGTAGCCGCGGCGGTAGCCCCTCCTGTCGCCGTGGGGACAGGTGCAGCTGAGCACGGCCCCGCTCAGCATGAGGATGACGGCGGCGGCCCAGCCCAGGTAGATGGCCTGGCCCAGCTCGCGCTTGCGCACCGCGGGCACGGCCGGGTTGTAGAAGTCCCGGATCACGCTGTTGGCGGTCCAGGAGACGGGCACCAGCACGCACAGGCCCGTGAGCATGAAGAGCACGCCGCCGCTCAGCGCGATGGCGGCCTTGGCCTGCCGGTCGTCGCCGGCGCAGGTGGTGCACTTCATGCCGCAGCAGGACACGGTGCAGGAGAGCCAGCCCAGGAATATGGCCAGGCACATGAGCGCCCGCGCGGCCTGCACGTCCGGCGGCAGCGCCAGCATGGACTCGTACGTCTTGCACTGCATCTGGCCCGTGGTCTGGTAGACGCAGTTCATCCAGATCCCCTCCCACACGATCTCGGAGGTGAGGATGTTGCTGCCGATGAAGGCCGTGACCTTCCACTGCGGCAGCGCCGTCACGGCGATGGCCATCACCCAGCCCGTCACCGCGCAGGTGAAGCTGATCAGCTGCAGGCTCGTGTTCACCATGGCTCCGGCTTCACTGGACCACGCCCACTTTTAGGCTCGCTAGACCACACCTAGTTTTAGCGGTCTGTGCTGCTGTCCGTCCGCTACCTGGTCTGTCAGTGATCTGACTCAGTGCTCCAGATTTTGACCAGTCCCCTCCCTCACCACCTGTGACTCTGTACCTCTCTCTCTCAGTCACTCGTGCTGGGTTTGTAGTTCACTTCTTCTCCCTCGCTCAGCGTCTTTCCTTCTTCTGAAACCTGTATTTACTTTCTTCTTTACAGAAGTTTAAAAGCTCTCATTTTCTGCCTTCCTTCCCAGGATCCTCCACTTGTTCACCATCTGTTATTCCCTCTGCCTTCTACTTTCTCTCTCTCTCTCCTTGTGCCTTTCAGACTGATGAATTATTGAAGAAGCAGGAGCAGCATAGGCATCTCTGGCAGCTCATCAGAGCATGACTGGCAGAGCCTCAGAAAAGCTTGTCTCTGGCCTGGTGCATTGTGGGTACAGTGACCCTTTGGCGTGAGAGCCCCCAGCCTCCCCTGGAACCCCCCGACCCGCCGCACTCTCACCCCAAACCGCCCGAGAGTCTGTGCCTTCCTGGGTCGGTGTAGATTTGCTGTGACGGCTTGAGCTGGTTTAAAACCTGACACCTTGACCCAACGCTCGTGCCCAGGATGGATCACGTATCTGGAGAAGGTGGACGGGGAGGGAACAGGTGCCTGCAGTCCACAGAGAGAAAGAAGAGATGAATATATGAATATAAATATATATTTCAATTTATATGCAACCAAACAAAAATGACATTTAAAAACTCCCTGAGAAATGTACCTTTCTTTTCGCTGGGGTCTTATCCGACGTGCTGGCTTGGTTTGCAGTTCGGTGCTGGGGTCTCAGTCTGGTGGCTGCGGTAGTGGTGGTGAGGACAGGGGCAGAGACAAAATGACTGGAGTGTGTTGAGAGGGTGGGCCCCCAGCTTCATCCCACCGGAACCAAATGAGAAGGTCACATCACAATGGCCAGTGCAGGGCTGGGGGGCCGCAGGAGAATGGGGGTTCAAGTCCCACGCCTGTCCAGGTTTGGTGGAGGTCCTGTGTTCTCTCAAAGGTCGCCCTAACCCGGCTGGGCCCCCTCCTGTCCTCTCGGACCCTTGGTTCCGGGGAGCTTTGTTGAGCTGGCAAGGAACTGGTCGGCAACAGTCTGTTTCTAGTCTACACTTACACACAGCCTGAGAGGGCTATACTGATCCCAGACAGATAGGGGGGGGAGGGTGGGTGAGAGAGAGCGAGAGAGAGAGAGAGAGAGAGAGAGAGAGAGAGGGAGAGGGAGAGGGAGAGAGAGAGAGAGAGTGGTGTCAGTATGAGGATCAATTAACACAAAGACAATCCACGGGGCCCCAACAATAAGGCTTAAATGCTCTGTCTCCCACTACAATGCTTTAAATGAGCTTTTACAAAAAGCTGCTTTCACTCTCCTCTGGTCCGGCGCGGTTGTGAAAGAGGGAAAGCTCCACCACAGGGGCTCACTGGAATAACGGCCTGCTGACAGAAAACCGCATGAAATACACCTCCCAACTGCCCTCACAAGAGCACCAGCTCTCCCCAGCCACATGCGGGGGAAACAGGGTACTTATTATTTATGCTTTAGTCCCAGATTCAATATTCCCGGACCACCGTCATAAGAAATCTTTTCGTAGAGGAGGGACTTCTGGGCAGGAGTAGTCTGAAATTTTGCCAAAAATATAGATAAATGGTTGTTGTTTTCTAGACGAGATCTGGTCCCGGGCCCAAAGTAGTGTGGTACCGATATTCTGATAACTGCACCCACACACATAGGGAGTAGAATGAACTGGAGCTGGTGCTCAAAGATGAACATGCATAGGTCAATTAGGAAACTGGATCTTGCTGATAAGCTTTTTGGAGGCTTTTCGATGGTGTGGATCAGAAACTTGTGCCACACATTGTTGTTGTTGTCCTGTTCCTCCCATCTCTCTCTCTCCCTCTCTTTTTCTTTCTCTCTCTCGCTCCATCTCTCTCTCTCTCTCTCTCTTTCTCTCTATCACACTCAGAGCCCATGTCTCTCTGTTGATGAATTAAATATAATGGGTATTGAACCCATGGTTCAAGTTTCCTTTCTTGAATGGCCTCTCTTCCTTAGCAACAGTGGCCATGACAACGGAATAGCACACAGGAAATGGTGAGAGGACAATAATGACATGGAGGGTGAGGGGGAGAGAAAGATAAAGAAAGGTAAAAACAGATGACTGGGGACCAATGGGGAGGCATATTGCAGCTGAGTTTTTCCCTTTTCTTTTGTGGAAAACCACAGAAATATGAACGCCGAGTCACACAGGCGTTTAAAGTTGTACATGAAACACAGACAGAAGTATAGCAACCAATGCTTTTTACAGATGACAAGTTCATACACTACCATTAACTTAGGAAATTGCCATCTGCTCTGGTGCTACATACTGTTGTTCTTGCTACACACGCATGCACTTGCGCGCGCACACACACACACACACACACACACCAAGAAGCAGGGTGAATTATTGATTCAATCTGAACACACCGAGTGTCTGCATTGGTTTCTAACACCAGTGTATCACCTGAACACATCACCCCCTTTTCTAGGAAATAGCCAAAGGGAAGGAATTACTCTACGACTCCATGACACAGTCAGAATTAAAATAGCTCATGTTTCACAAACAACTGCCGTCCCTACTATCACATGCACAATGTATGATAGTGTACATTCATGCAATATTGTGCATAACTGATGGATGATGTGCAACAGTAAACACTTTCTTCTTTCAAATAATTTCACCCCAGGAAATATTTGAAGAATCAACATAAATTCACTCTTGTTGCAAAACAGCACAAAACCAACATACTTCCTCAATTTTTGTCTGTTTATGTAAGTATTTTAATATCAGCAGGGACAACGAGTATTAAGCCTATGCACTGTACAAATTGAGTATTGTACCTTATCGGACATGTGTTTTGTAGTTGTTCCAATAACCATTGGTATGCACTTACTGTACGTCACTTTGGATAAAAGCGTCTGCCAAATAAATGTAATGTAATGTAATGCAAGTTACGCAGAAGAGATTTTTTATGATGTTGCATTCATGGATTGTGGCAAAAATGTAATTTGAAAAAAAAAATGTAGGGAAAAAACAAAATATGAACAACTCGATTCAACTCGTCATTGCTTCGAACAGCGCATGGTCAAAAAACTATTGAAAGTGAAAGCAACTGTTAACCAGCCACTAGGTACGAAAATACAACGATGGTTCTTTCACGCTCGTACACGTACGCAGTCGTGTTTCTTGCTTTAATAAAAAAGACTCATACAGGTAAGATAGTTATTGTTGTGTAAAATATGTATTCTCGTGTATTTAATCAAATATGTAGGACCACTTTGTGCAAATTTAAGTCGACTGCCGTATTATGTAATGTTGCGACAAACCCATATGGCTGTGATTGCGATGAAAAACAATTAGACTTTATACTTTACTTAAACTGTCATTTCATGTTACATTGCTAATCAAGACTACAGACATTCTTCTACAGACGTCTTCACCGATTGCTTCATCCATAAAGTTTTAACAACGGCTATTATTATTCTTCATATTGGTATCCAATCTAGGTTCTCACTCTCTGTGGGTGATGGCTACATTCATAGCAGGAGAAACACAGTTCCCAAAGTTCAGTGCTGTGTTGATGGTGGATGATGTGCAAGTGGAATACTTTGACAGTAACGAGAGTAAAGTCATCATGCGGAGACACTGGAAAGCGGAGGATGTTATTGAAGAGGCAGACCTGAAAAACACCGTTATGTCGATGATTCGTGACCACTTAAATGTATATTTTCAACAGTTGAAGCCGCGTTTTAATCACACTAGTGGTGAGTAAAATGAGACGAAGAATAAAAATGCCATAAGCGCCTGCCAACATGCGTATGGCTTACACCCTTACCGACCGGCCGGAATGTGCCAGAATACTGCCCGCTGAAACATGACCATTCAAAGATACCGCACAACATCCATGCAGAGTACACAAACACCACTCACCATGAAGCTGCTATTTTTCTGTACTTAGGACACCAGACAACAAGGTGCAGTTAATTTCTATATTGTAATTAATTCTTAATGCAATAATAGAAATCATAAAACAAAGTATTGCTTTGCTTGTAGAGTCAAGGTGACATGTTCTTCCCCTGTGTGTGTTTGTGTGTGTGTGTTTATGTGTGTGTTTGTTTGTAGGGGTTCATACATATCAGCGAATGACTGGATGTGAGTTGAACGATGAAGATGAAAGTCCACTGATGTTGTGGGATGCTTATGATGGCATTGACACAAGGAGTTATAACAAGGGTGCCTACATACACAATCCCCTTTTACCAGAGTTAATGTGGAGTAAGTTAAAGATAGAGGCCTCAAAACTAGTGAATACCAACTTATACCAGCCCCTGTGCATCAGGACACTCAAGAACTACCTACAACAAGAGAAAAATACAGTAAAGAGAAAAGGTAACATCAATATAGTCTTGTTTATTTATTTATTTATTTATTTATTTATTTATTTATTTATTTAAAATATTGCTAAAATAAATAAATACATAATTTCACTGCACAAGAGCGTTCTCTTCCTGGGGGCTCGATTTTTTCAAAATGGTGTACATGGCCCAAACAGTGTCGGCAAATAATACATACAGCATTGTGTGAATAATATACAGACATATTGTAAACGAAGATGCATATATAAACAAAGTAAATGCGTTCTTAAAATACAGACATTAATTACTTTATATCCTAAAATAAACAGACTTTTTTGTTCATTTAAATAATACTTTTTTTCCTACTGATCTAAACTGATCAAAGGGGTCAGGAATAGAGTTTTATAAGGGCGCATTTGGCCCCCAGGCTGAATAACCCTCCTGTACAGAAGCATGGTGCCTCTGCCTCTTAAGATTGTGTTTTAAATGACCCTTTAAATTGTGAAGGATCAAGTTTTAAGAAATTATAAGAAAATTTATGAATGTCTTCTGTTGTCAGACTTTTGGCATGCAGTCAGTGCTTAACAGCTTTTAGTAAATTGCATTTAAGCAGCTGTCACAATCTGGGTTTTCGAAAGATAAAATAACTACTGTATATCCTACTTGCAGAGCACTAAATTGCCAAACTAAACATATCCAAATGTGGTCTCTCCAGTGCGTCCCAAAGTCAGGGTGATACAGAGGACACACCCAGAGTCGGGGGCGCTGCAGGTGATCTGTTTGGCCACGGGCTTCTACCCCCGTCACATTAACATGACCCTGCTGAGAGACGGGCGGACCATTCCAGAGGAGCACCTGCTCACTGGAGACCTCCTCCCCAATGGAGATGGCACGTACCAGCAGAGGAGGATCCTGGACACCAGCTCCGAGGAGATGAAGGAAAGACACAATTACACCTGCACTGTCACGCACACAAGCCTGAGCAACAAACTGGACGTCACCTGGGGTAAGAGATATAGAAGCCCGATTTACCTGCTATTGTGATTAAATGAAGTCAGTACCTTACTTTAAATAGCTACCATGTGCTGTGGGTCTTGCACGAATCAATACATTATTGGGCCTATTATGTCAAATTTGTCAAATAAAGGTTTTCTTAGTAAATCACATATACATTTCAGTACTGACTAATGACATTACTTGTACCCAGTCTTTAATCGGAGAGTAAAATAATGGTTTGATCCTAAACTTAAAAAGTGGATTATTCAGGTTAT
Source organism: Anguilla anguilla (assembly GCF_013347855.1). Taxonomy (NCBI): domain Eukaryota; kingdom Metazoa; phylum Chordata; class Actinopteri; order Anguilliformes; family Anguillidae; genus Anguilla; species Anguilla anguilla. The sequence continues at coordinate 25,658,887 of NC_049208.1, forward strand.
AAAAGCAAAACATGTAGAAAAGCCTGCAATTCAGTGGATTTGAAAAGCCGATTGTAATGGATTTCTCAATATCAATAATTTACTCCATGGAGTTACTGCAAATAAGAATTAGCCTGAAAAGATATGTAATTTTAAGATCCTATGTGCCAGATATGTAGTCTTTAGATTATGGCCTTTGAGAGGGAAACAGTGAATTGTATACAATATTATATTGGTTGTAAGAATGTGGCCTGCCCTCCCCGTCACAAGCAGCAAAGCAAATGTGATTTGGGAAATTTAAAATCCACTGATACCCTAATCTAGGCAGGCAATCTATGGGTCTCACCTCCTGCAGAGTTTGTCTCAGAAGAGACAAACCAGAAGACTCAGGACACCATATCGGGGGTCAGAGATCCTGCATGACTACATGCCTAATTTCCCTTTAAGTTTGAATGCAATATTTAGGTAGGCCAATCCTTTTTATAAATGAGTCTGATCCCCTTCCCTTCTCCTTAAATCGGCATCATCCAATCAGGGCAAACATCCTCAAGCCATGCTGGGTAAGGTATTTAAGATGGCCACAGGAAAAAGTTGCATTGTGTTGCCTTTGGTTTCGGTGGTGGTTCCTTGGTTGTGTGTTTGTAGCTGGTTTCCGTTCATCCTGTGGTGCTTAAACTAGAAGTGGGTGATACTTTGGCAAGGTCTAGCTTATCCATCACTCTCTCTCTTTTCTGGTATTTCTAAATTAATTTTTTAATGTTTCGTGTAATGTCTTCGGTTTTGTAATTTAGAAGTAGTTAGCCTGTATTCAATAAAGAATGTATGATTTCAGTGCATTAATCTAATTGACTGCTTTGTACTGAATTCAGTTATTTAATCTTAAAGGCTGATATAGCGTGTGACAGGGGTTACTGTGCATCCTCTACAGAACCGGGGCCTGCTCCGGACGTCACATTCATCGCTGTTGTTGTGTCCGTGGCTGTGTGTGCGGTCGTGCTTCTGGTCTTAGCCGTGGCTGCGTTCATTAAGTGGAAGAGGAGAACTGCAGGTAAGGGAAGTGAAGCTGGAGTGGGAGAGAAAGAGGGACGTGCAGGATACTCGCCACAGACCACATTGTTCTGGCTGTGCGATACCACGATTCAACGTTAAACTCATTCTAAGCAAATAACGCAAATATGATGCAAATGCAAATATAAAATGATGATGCAAATATAAAATGATGATGTATGAGCATAACAAAATATGATGCAAGAATTGTACATTCTAGCAGCCATTTTTAGCAATGAGGATTAATAGATGCGCAAATAATTGTCATTGACAGTTTTTTTTTCTCCAAAATACGTGTTATTTATTGCTATAAAATAAGATCAAAAATGTTCTCAAAAATTGTAGGCACATCTTTTAAATAATTATTGTTTTTGGTGCCACTGTTGTGATATAATGTAATGTTTTGATTTGTACTGTGTTGTCGATATGATTGCTTTCATTCTTGGATGGTTGTTATGAACTCTGTAGCTACATGAATTTCTCAAAATGTGAATCACCTGACTTGACTTGATTTGGAAGGGGAGGGTCGGAGGAAGGTGTCAGCACAGAGATGAAAAGACACACGGGGGAGTCACCCTTATATTATAGCACCCTCTGCTGTCTCTAATGTGTCACTGCACTCTAGGTCTACAGGGATACCGTCCACCTGTCTCCAGTACAACGCTGAGTAAGTCTCTGCAAGTAACTCCATGAGAAATAATACTTGAACTTCTTTAATGTGGCGCATGTCCCTGAAACCTTGCTCTTTTTTCTTATTTCAGACAAAGAAGAAAATGACATATCTTCAAGCTCTTCCAGCTTATAAGAGCACTGTGTACATTATTCCTGAGAGGCCCATCATCCACTGTAAACTCAGACATGTATTTTATATGCCATTAAAATACTTTTTGTTCATTTACCTATTATTTTATAGTTAGCCCTTTCTCCAATGAACGTCAGTTTGAAATACTTAACATTTTCATTTTATCATGGAAATTAAGCAGTGTGTTTACTGTCATGGTAAATAAGATCTCATTATGAATGGCGCAGTTAGTTGATTTGTTTTTGGTTATCTGGATTTGTATGTGTAATTATCAAGGGTTTTTAAGCAAATAACGCAAATATGATGCAAATGCAAATATAGAATGATGATGCAAATATAGAAATATGATGTATAAACATAACAAAATATGATGCAAGAACTTGTACATTCTAGCAGCCATTTTTAGCAAGGAAGATTAATATATGCACAAATAATTTTAATTGACAAATAATTTATTTTCCAAAATATGTGTTATTTATTGCTATAAGTAAAATCGAAAATGTTCTCAAAAATTGTCAGCACGTCTTTTAAATAATTAGTTTTTGGTGCCACTGTGTTGTGATATAATGTAATGTTTTGATTTGTACAGTGTTGTCGATATGATTGCTTTCTTTCTTGGATGGTTGTTATGGTATAAACTCACATGAATTTCTCAAAATGTGAATGCAAAGGATCACCTGACTTGACTTGATTTGGAAGGGGAGGGTCGGAGGAAGGTGTCAGCACAGAGATGAAAAGACACACGGGGGAGTCACCCTTATATTATAGCACCCTCTGCTGTCTCTAATGTGTCACTGCACTCTAGGTCTACAGGGATACCGTCCACCTGTCTCCAGTACAACGCTGAGTAAGTCTCTGCAAGTAACTCCATGAGAAATAATACTTGAACTTCTTTAATGTGGGGCATGTCCCTGAAACCTTGCTCTTTTTTCTTATTTCAGATAAAGAAGAAAATGACATATCTTCAAGCACTTCCAGCTTATAAGAGCACTGTGTACATTATTCCTGGGGTACATCATCCACTGTAAACTCAGACATGTATTTTATATGCCATTAAAATACTTTTTGTTCATTTACTTATTTTATAGTTAGCCCCTTCTTCAATGAATGTCAGTTTGAAATGCTTAACATTTTCATTTTATCATGGAAATTAAGCAGTGTGTTTACTGTCATGGTATACAAGATCTCATTATGAATGGCACAGTAGTTTTTTGTTTTTTTTTGTTATCTGGATTTGCATGTGTAATTGTCAAGGGTTTTACTGCCTTTTCAGTGCTTGGGTCGACATGCAAGTCACAGATTTGATTTCCAGATGGGGTGCTAACCTTCCTGTGCCATGTACTTAGAATATGACTAGATATTCTGCTGTTTAAAAGCACACAGAATATTTGAACTATGCAGTCTTAATTTATGCGAACTATTTCATATACTGGAGGACAGTGCGTGCTGTGATTACTCAGGTAAGCCTTGGGCAATTACACAGAAAAGACAAACTGCAGATTAGGCTTAAAATACCAATTTATTACTTTGCACAATAACACAATAATCCCTGCAGCCTAAAAAAAATTCTTTAAAAATGTCACAAAGCGATGCAGCAACTGATTGGGTGCCCTCATAGGAGGGGCCAGAGACAAGCTCCACCCCTCCACAGCAGGTCAGAAAGGGTACCTCGTATTGCTATTGGACAGTCACATAGCTGAGAACACTAGAAAAAACATTACAGAGTTAAACACCAGTATAGGGACAAATAAAATTACAATAAACATTGTCAAATGTATAGCAAACAAATCATTATATATATCAAACAGGGATTTTTTAAAAAAACATGCTCTCTTGAAATTGGGGCACAGAAAGACTGGATAAAAAGTTTCGAGAGGTAATCCCGTTGCCGTGGGCCCCCAGGCCAGGCCCAGCTGAGAGGAAGTGCGGATGTGCGGGGCCAGCAGGGCGGCGCCATAGCACAGGAGGGCCCGAGAGAGCGGCGGCGCTACGAGCCGCCCCTCCCCCGGGGCGCGGGGGGCCGGCCTTCGCGTTCCCGCGCGTGAATAAAGTACCTCGTTTGAGTTGGGGCTCTCACGCGAAGGCCGGCGCCCCGCCGACGGGTGGCCTGCGCCTCCGTTACTGACATGTGTGTAGGAATTTAAAAGAGGTCTTAGAGACTGGACAATATTGCTATCCTAAAACAGTCTCACTAATTCATCAACGTATACAAAAAATCTGAATCATTTTTCCTCATTTCCCGGCTCCATAAATAGTCTAACAGCTTTAGGACAATACTCTGGCATGCAGGCGAGCAAAGTCTAAAAGTTTCTTTTTTTTTTCCCTCAAAAGTCTAAATGTCTACTTCACCAAATGCACATTCCCACTGATTGATACAAGCAAAAAACAAGTACGGGGGTAGAAAAAGAAAAGAAAAACATCAATAGGGATCAGACCAACAGCCACGTCAACAGAAAAGAGTTATAGCTTCTCATAATTTCCAAGATTGACTGGGTTAATATTGCTTTGTAATGATGTGTAAGACTGGAATTATTGTCACTGCGCTGATTAAAAGATAGCGCCCCCTCAAATCTCCGTATGTCACGGGTACACAACCAAGGAACCGGTCCTTCACAGGACCAGGGTAAGAGCTGGGCTTTCACACTCTACCTGTGTTCCAGCCCTCTGCACGGAAACCCCACTCAGATCAGTGCCACCGTTTCAACAGGCCCGCCCTAACCCCGCCCCCCCGCCCTGTTACCGCGTGACCACACAGCCCCCGCCTCTCTGCCTCAGCTCCGCCTCCCAGCACGCACGCGCTCACCCCCCCGACAGGCAGGCGCTCAAACTCATTCATAGCAAACCTGCTGCTTCAAAGGTGGTTTATTACAAAAGGGTTTCCTGTGAGCCGCCCCCCCGTGACGAGGAGCGCGTGCCGCCCGCCGGCCCGCCACGGCAACCGGGAAGGCAGAGGGGGAGGGGCTTGTAGGGTCACGCCCAGGTGGGGGTGTCCCCAGGTCCTAGGGCAGTGCTATGCTTTGTCACCAGATTGCTGGTTAAAAAAAACATTTAAAAGAACCCCCCCCAAACGCACACCCTTTCATAGATTTACATGTTGAAATACACACAAACAGTAATTAGAAACACGCTTTATGCCTAGGATTCAAATCACTGACTACCACATGTGGTTCGCTGCCCCTCGCTCCCCACGCCCACTGCCAGCAGCCCTCACGTTCCTCTCCCAACCGCGATTGTCATTGGGTTTCCATTCTGTGACCCCACCCACAGTCACAGCGCAGGAACAAACCAGCCAATCCACACGCTCCTCACCGTAGATAGATAAACACTGTTCTAGTGAAGAGGAGAGCCATGGCTCAGCCCTATTTATCTATGGCTGCAGATTGTACAAAATCACCACTAGCACCTTACCCATACCCAGGGACTGCGAATTCACCAGGAACCAGAGGAACCGATGACAGTGTGTCGTTGGGGAGTGGGGAGGGCACTCAAAAGTGATGCCTCCAATTACAAATAAAAAACACATGCCTCCCCCCTCCCCCCCCCCTTCCCACCCTTTCAACTCAACAGTCACCACACCATAGCCTGGCCTGCTCACTACATCTACTTACAATAAAGAATCATAATAATACCAACAACAAAGATAATCTACTCTAACAACAGTTAAGATAGCCACAAACGTTTTATATTAAACTCTTACAAATCTGGTTTTGTTTTTATTTATAAATGCATAAAGGTAATAAAAGGAGAGGACCCTCCAGTTGTTAGTCTGGCCTCCCTCGTCAGTGCTGTAAAATGGGTGGAGACTAAAGGGATGGGGGCGGGCTTGGCAGGGACACACACCTCCTGCGGAAGGCCCGTCAGCCTGAGCCAATTCAAACAGGCTCCGCCCAAACAGTTGCACCGCCCCCTTTATCCCTCCCCCGCCGGCCCCCCGCCCCACCCTACACAGGCCAGAACACGGACGCCGTTACTGCTACACACAACCACGAGCTCCAGCGAGCTGGTGGAACTGTCCACTTAAATTTGTTTATATAGATGTGTATAATTATATATATGTATATAAAAACATTAAATCTGAGGCATTTACAGCAGTTAACTCCTAGACCTTCCTTTACAATTCAGTGGCCCGCCATGAAATGCACACGCACGCACGCGCACACACACACACATACGCGCAAACACGCACACACACACGCACGCACACGCACACACACACGCACACACACTCTCTCTGCACAAAACGGGAGACTAATAACGGGTGTGGATAAGCAGGTCACCTCGCTTGTAAAAGACAAGAAAGGAGAGTTAAAACACAATCACAAAAAAAGAAAATATATATATGTGTGTATATATATATATATGAAACTCATTATCAACCGTCTTCCCCTCAACATGCACAACCCAAACCCATCCACAAACCCCAACCCCCATCCCCGTCCCCATCCCCATCCCCATCCCCATCCCCATCCCCATCCCCATCCCCAGACAGTGTGATTGTTTGAGCCCATTTGAGCTTGAGGTAAAAAAGAAAAGGACAGTCCTGGTAAGCTGCTAGAATGAGAGCTGTCTGTTATACTGGCTCCCGTTTGCTCATGCTCAGTGTGATACAAAAAAAAACAAAAAACAAAGATATTAAACTTAAACTTAAAAATGGCTCAATGTGGTTTTTTTCCCCTCTGTGCATCAGAAACCAAGGGTCTCTCAGTGCCTCTGAGAATCCTGGGATTGCTGGTAGGAGGCGGCTCGACTGGGACCGGCCATTTCTACTGGACAGATGACCGGGTCCTCTGGCTTCGCAACCGCTTTGGTGCAGAGAGAGAGAGAGAGAGAACAGAAAAGAGAAACGGGCAGAAAGAGAGAGAGAGAGAGAGGGAAAGCAGGCAATGACAGAAAGGAAGATGAGAGAGAGAAGAGCACCCTCTGCTGGTGGTGTTGATCAGGCGAAGTACATGGTGTGCTGGGTGTCATAGTGAATCTGCACCGCCTTGGCCAGAGCCTGAGGATCCCGTCCATTACTCTGGCCCGAAACATGACTGCCCTCCGCACTGTGGAGAGAGAGAAGGGGGGAGTGTGTGTGAGGGGGGGGGGTGAGAGAGAGAGAGAGGGGGAGAGACAGGGGGAGAGAGAGAGAGAGAGAGAGAGAGGGAGAGAGAGAGAGAGAGAGAGAGGGAGAGAGAGAGAGGGGGAGTGAGAGAGAGAGAGAGAGAGAGAGAGGGGGAGAGAGAGAGGGAGTGTGTGAGAGAGAGAGAGAGAGAGAGAGAGAGGGGGGGGGGGGGGTGGCAGGGAGAACAGCAGGGGCAGAAAGTTGTAAAAACAGCATCGCAAACGCGAGACATTTTCCTTAAGGCCATGAAAGTGTAACCCGGTGCACCCCAGCTAGGCCCTTCAGCCACTCTCAACCACACTAAGACCCAGCCCCGGGAATAAAGCAGCGCTGTGTGGGGAAAGAGTGCTTTACTCCCGCGGGTGTGACCCCGCCCCCCCACGCCCCCCACACCCCCCACACCCCCCACACCCCCCACGCTCAGCGGCTCACCTGTCGTGGTCCTTGTCCACCAGGTGGTATCGGGCGCGGAAGGCGACGAGGCGGGCGTAGTAGGCGGGGGCGGGGATGGAGACGGAGCGGGTGCAGCGCACGTAGGTGTGGCACAGCTGGTAGGTGAGCAGCTGCAGCTCGTCCGCCGTGAAGCAGTTGTCGTCCCAGAGGACGTGGTAGTGCGAGGGCCGGCTGGTCCCCTGGGCAGAGGAGAGTCACGCTTCAGCAGGGCCCCCCTCTCAAACGCCCCACTGCACTACAGCACTCCAGACACACTGCACTACAGCACTCCAGACACACTGCACTACAGCACTCCAGACACACTGCACTACAGCACTCCAGACACACTGCACTACAGCACTCCAGACACACTGCACTACAGCGCTCCAGACACACTGCACTGCAGCACTCCAGACACACTGCACTGCAGCACTCCAGACACACTGCACTGCAGCACTCCAGACACACTGCACTACAGCGCTCCAGACACACTGCACTGCAGCACTCCAGACACACTGCACTACAGCACTCCAGACACACTGCACTACAGCACTCCAGACACACTGCACTACAGCACTCCAGACACGCTGCACTACAGCACTCCAGACACGCTGCACTACAGCACTCCAGACACGCTGCACTACAGCACTCCAGACACGCTGCACTACAGCACTCCAGACACGCTGCACTACAGCACTCCAGACACACTGCACTACAGCACTCCAGACACACTGCACTACAGCACTGCAGACACACTGCACTACAGCACTGCAGACACACTGCACTACAGCACTGCAGACACACTGCACTACAGCACTGCAGACACACTGCACTACAGCACTGCAGACACACTGCACTACAGCACTGCAGACACACTGCACTACAGCACTCCAGACACACTGCAGACACTCTCACATCACAGCACCTGCAGCTTCAGGCACACACCAGTGACTGGCATGCAAATCACAGGAGGCACCAGGCCAGCCCCTTAGTGCAGAGAGAGGGAACTGCACAAACGGCTCCACGTGCTGAAGACGAGGAGGTTACAGGAAGTGCTGCTCACCTGTATCCCTGCGTGGCTGCACAGGTAGAAGTCAAACTCGGAGGGGTGCGTGATGGTGCTGTCCACCGTGGTGCCGGCTGGAACGTTCCCGCTCTTACCCACCTGCAGGGGGCGACAGAGAGCGGTGAGCCGCAGCAGAGCTGACCCTCAGCACACCTAGCCTGTGAACAGGCGGCTAACTTCGCTAACACTGCAGCCCACAGGCCAAACTCAGTATAAAGGAGGAGCTACACTGCAGCCCACAGGCCAAACTCAGTATAAAGGAGGAGCTATACTGCAACCCACAGGCCAAACTCAGTATAAAGGAGGAGCTACACTGCAACCCACAGGCCAAACTCAGTATAAAGGAGGAGCTACACTGCAGCCCACAGGCCAAACTCAGTATAAAGGAGGAGCTATACTGCAGCCCACAGGCCAAACTCAGTATAAAGGAGGAGCTACACTGCAGCCCACAGGCCAAACTCAGTATAAAGGAGGAGCTATACTGCAGCCCACAGGCCAAACTCAGTATAAAGGAGGAGCTACACTGCAGCCCACAGGCCAAACTCAGTATAAAGGAGGAGCTACACTGCAGCCCACAGGCCAAACTCAGTATAAAGGAGGAGCTATACTGCAGCCCACAGGCCAAACTCAGTATAAAGGAGGAGCTACACTGCAACCCACAGGCCAAACTCAGTATAAAGGAGGAGCTATACTGCAACCCACAGGCCAAACTCAGTATAAAGGAGGAGCTATACTGCAGCCCACAGGCCAAACTCAGTATAAAGGAGGAGCTACACTGCAGCCCACAGGCCAAACTCAGTATAAAGGAGGAGCTACACTGCAGCCCACAGGCCAAACTCAGTATAAAGGAGGAGCTACACTGCAGGCCACAGGCCAAACTCAGTATAAAGGAGGAGCTACACTGCAGGCCACAGGCCAAACTCAGTATAAAGGAGGAGCTACACTGCAGCCCGCTGGCCAAACTCAGTATAAAGGAGGAGCTACACTGCAGCCCACAGGCCAAACTCAGTATAAAGGAGGAGCTACACTGCAGCCCACAGGCCAAACTCAGTATAAAGGAGGAGCTACACTGCAGCCCGCTGGCTAGGACAGGACCGTGTCCGCCGCACAGCGCCCCGGTCAGGGCAGCCGCGCAGCCCATGGGTGGAGCTGGGAGCCTCACCCGCTCCGCCTTGTCCGAGCAGAAGAGCCGGGTGTGATGGCGCTTCTGCACCACGATGTAGGTGATCCCCGGCCGGTAGTCCTCCTCCAGACTGATACACGCCTTCCTGATCGCTATCAGCTCCGGCCACGCCACCTGCACCCGGAGAGGGAGAGAGAGAGGGGGAGAGAGGTAAAGCAGATGGAGAGGGAGGGGAGGGAGGAGAGGGAGAGGGAAGAGAGGGAGTGGGAGAGGTAAAGTAGAGGGAGGTGAGGGAGGTGAGGAGAGGCAGAAGCGCAGCAGCAGATAGAGGTAGAGGGAGGTATGGGAGGTGAGGGAGAGGGAAGAGAGGGAGTGGGAGGGAAGGAGGTGGTGAAGGAAAAAGATGAGAGAGGGAGGTGAAACAGAGCGAGGTAGAGGGAGGTGAGCGAGGTGAAGGAGGTGAGGAGAGGCAGACGCTCGGACTGAAGGCCCGTGCCCCTCCCCCAGGCCGGCGGCCCACCCCGGCAGACCCACCTGCTTCATCTGGCCCTCGGAGACCCCGCCCCGGTAGTAGATGATGCGCGTGGGCTTGAAGCGGGTGGACTTGTAGAACTGGATGAGCAGCTCGCGCACCATGTTGGTCAGGTCCTGGATGACCTCCTGGCTGAAGAGCTGCTCCTGGGACAGGTCCTGGCGGGACGTCTGCACGCGCACCGTGGCGCAGTAGCGGCTGGGGTGCCCGTCCATGCTGCCCACCACCGCCGCGATCGAGGGCTTCTTCCCGTCGCCCGCGGGGGGGTGCGTCACGTCCGCCCCCAGGAAGATCACCGGCTGCTGGAACACCGAGGGCCTGGAGGGGGGCGGGAACGAGACGCTGTGACATCACCGTGACATCACAGCCTCACGCCTACCGATAGCATTCAGGGTCTTAAACGCGGCCTCAGGCCGGCGTTCTCCCCGCTGCCCCGCCCACCCCTCTCCCATGCCCGCCCGCGTGCCCACGCCCACCTCTGATGGGGCACCAGCACGTTGTTGATGCCGCCCAGCTTGGCGTTGATCTTGAGGCAGAGGTTGGACAGGGTCTGAGGGGAGGTCTTCACCACGTTCTTCACCTGGACGCACTGAGTGGCCATTCCCAGGAGCGTGTCTCCCACCCGCTTCACCTCGGCTGGGGGGAGGGAGAGAGAGAGAGAGAGAGAGAGAGAAACGCTTTGAGATTTCAGCAAACCCCAGAGCAAACCCAGGCCCCGCCTTTTCACCCCATCAACAGACAGGTCTGCTGCACACAGCAACCGTTTCTCTTGCAGCTCCATCCCAAATACACAATTACAGCAGACAAAAACAAACTCAGAGAAAAAGCAGAGAGATGCCTGGGTGGGACAGTATCAAGAGGATCAAAGTCATTCCATCATCAAAACATGCAGAGGTAAACCTTATACCCTTTCAATAATACTAAAACTAATTCATCATTAGCACCTGGGCTGCGTGAACATTAAAAGTAAGCTACCTCATCATTCCACAAGATGGCACTGCGCTTACTACACTCCTCTATTGGCCAAATCTTATTTCAATAATCAGTTGATCAGGCCAAGGTAGCTTTCAGGGACAGGTAGGCATGCGTCTGTGTCAGAGGAATGACAGCATAACCCTTAACGTGCATTCAGGCTGTCTTTACACATCCCCACGTCCCCCCTGCATTAGCCCTGCGGAGCACAGCTCCTCGCCCCTCACCGTAGACGGGAGTCTTCCCCGGGAGGATGACCACGATGAGCTGCAGCCCCACGTAGGACATCTTGAGGTGCTTGAACATGGGCTCCACGCTGTCGGCCCCCTGCGCGTACTTGCAGAAGCAGGGCTGGCCCTGGATGGGCATCCCCGCGTCCTTGGAGATCTTGCGCAGCTGGTCCGTGAAGCTCCTGGAGGCAGAAGCGCACGCGGGGCTGAGGCAGGGGAAGGGAGTGGCCCCCGCAGAGCTGGAACGGGGCGCAGCACACGCAGGGCGCACGCTAACGCAGCAGGCCAGGCGCTTAGCGTCAGTCAGCCAGCACAGGCACCACAGTGTGATACAAGCAGCTTCCTGAGAGCTGAAACACAGCCACGCCTCCCTGTGCAACCGCACGGGTCCTCACTCTCAGTCTGAGAGCATCTCAGCATCGGGTTCATCTGATAGCACTCATATCAACAGAGAGAGGCCAGGGGAAAGAGGGAGAAAAGAGAGGGGGAAAGGGGGAGAAAAGAGAGGGGGAAAGAGGGAGAAAAGAGGGGGAAAGAGGAAGAAAAGTGGTGGAAGGAGAGAGAAAAGAGGGAGAATGAACGAGAAGAGCGGAAAAGAGGGAGAAAAGAGGAAAAATGATGGAGAAGAGAGGGGGAATGCGGGAGAAGAGAGGGGGGAAGGGGGAGAAGAGAGGGGGAATGGGGAGAAGAGAGGGGGAATGGGGGAGAAGAGAGGGGGAATGGGGGAGAAGAGAGGGGGAAGGGGGAGAAGAGGGGGAATGCGGGAGAAGAGAGGGGGAATGCGGGAGAAGAGAGGGGGAAGGGGGAGAAGAGGGGGGAAGGGGGAGAAGAGGGGGAATGCGGGAGAAGAGAGGGGGAATGCGGGAGAAGAGAGGGGGAAGGGGGAGAAGAGGGGGAAGGGGGAGAAGAGAGGGGGAAAGCGGGAGAAGAGAGGGGGAATGCGGGAGAAGAGAGGGGGAAGGGGGAGAAGAGGGGGAATGGGGGAGAAGAGAGGGGGAATGCGGGAGAAGAGGGGGAAGGGGGAGAAGAGAGGGGGAAAGCGGGAGAAGAGAGGGGGAATGCGGGAGAAGAGAGGGGGAATGGGGGAGAAGAGGGGGAGAAGAGGGGGAAGGGGGAGAAGAGAGGGGGAAAGCGGGAGAAGAGAGGGGGAATGGGGGGAGAAGAGAGGGGGAAGGGGGAGAAGAGGGGGAATGCGGGAGAAGAGAGGGGGAAGGGGGAGAAGAGGGGGAATGCGGGAGAAGAGAGGGGGAAGGGGGAGAAGAGAGGGGGAATGGGGGAGAAGAGAGGGGGAATGGGGGAGAAGAGAGGGGGAAGGGGGAGAAGAGGGGGAATGCGGGAGAAGAGGGGGGGAATGCGGGAGAAGAGAGGGGGAAAGGGGGAGAAGAGAGGGGGAAAGGGGGAGAAGAGAGGGGGAAGGGGGAGAAGAGGGGGAATGAGGGAGAAGAGGGGGAATGAGGGAGAAGAGAGGGGGAAAGGGGAGAAGAGAGGGGGAAAGGGGGAGAAGAGAGGGGGAAAGGGGGAGAAGAGGGGGAATGAGGGAGAAGAGGGGGAATGAGGGAGAAGAGAGGGGGAAAGGGGGAGACGAGAGGGGGAATGCAGGAGAAGAGAGGGGGAATGAGGGAAAAGAGAGGGGGAATGCGGGAGAAGAGAGGGGGAAAGCGGGAGAAGAGAGGGGGAAAGGGGGAGAGACTCACTTGAGCAGGTCCTCTCTGCACTGCTTCTGAGGGGCGAAGCAGGCGACGGCCCACACCTTGATCTCGATGCCGGCGTAGAACTGCTTCCCCCTCATGTCCCACACGCCCTGATTAGGCGTGGCCACCGTTTTGTTCTGCAGAGAGAGTCCCTGAGCTCTTAGTGAACCCCACCGCTGCGCCCCAACACCAGACAGCAAACCCCACCCCAGCCCCCTCCAGTGCACTGCATCTAGAGACAAGCAACACCCAAACCCCCACCCCGCCCCCACCAACCCTAATCCCCCACCTCAGTTAGTCAGTCTCTAGATGCATTGCAGCAAGAGGAGAGTTAAACAGCAAATTAAAAAAACAGACCATGTACACATTTCTCCTAAGGCCCACACCCCATGCTGCAATCCCCACCCGCACCACACACACTGTATAAAACACCATATACGCTGTGCAGCTAACACTACAATTCTATCTCTGTTACAGTTAATGTCCATCATAAGTCTGACTGTACGCCACAGAAAGGCAGAAAGGAGCATTACACAAACACAAACAGGTGCTTTTTCAGTGACGTTGCCTGCAGCAGATGTGCTCAACTCCAGTGCTCCAGACAGGTTTCCCGTAGTTCGTTAATAATTTAATTTTGTTAATAAATTGAACGCGGACTTTTTTAGAGTCTGAAACGAAGGCGCTCGATAGGCGTCATTTGTGTGCTGGGGACACGTACTTCACCCCTGCAAAAACAGGAACCCTGCCCTGGAGAACCGGAGCTGAAATCTTCAGTGAACACCAGCGAATTACACATTCACACATGATAAAAATAGGATTACTTCTGTCGGGAGATTGCTTCAAATGCAGCACATAACATGCTCCTGCTCAGATATGTTAACATTACAGAGAAAGGACATGTTGCTTTTCTTTCCACATTCAAGATGCGCTTGCCTTTGATTGGGCGCACAAAGCCTGCCTCAACCAATCACAGACAAGGGTATATTGCATGCTTTCAGAAAAACAACACGTTCACAACACTCACAACCATCTCAGCCACACTGGGGAAATGAGAATAAGACTCCATTACCCACAAATCACTCCAAGGATGAGGAGTTGGCCAACGATGCGCTACAGTAAGAGGGCCAAAACACCTCCCTTTGTTATGGTTGGTAGGCTTGTAGAAATTTATTGTAAAATCATTAAGGGTGTGCAGACATGATGGGTATCATTTCGCCCCATGGAACGCACCATTAGACAGGACCATGGCCAGACCCAGCTTAAGGCTTCACTGAGGTGCTGAGAGGTAAAAAACTGAGGCTCCACTGCACACCACAGCCACAGCAGGACACTGTAGGGGTCACTGTGCCCGTTTAGGTTCTCTCAGCCTGGCCCCTCTCAGCCTGGCCCCTCTCAGCCTGGCCCCTGCCTACGCCACACGCACCGCCACAGCGCGGTCACCGAGCCCGGAGGGGCCGGCGGCGAGCCGCTGCGTGGGCGGAGTCTGATTCTCCTCCCCTGGGTTAGGTCATTCGCAGGCCCCGCCCCCCTCCGCCCGCCCGTACTCACCCAGCCCTGTGCCCCAGTACTCACCCTGCCACAGTCCCTCCCAGTGTCTGTACTCACCCGGCCCCCATACTGCAGCATGGGCGCTGGGAGGACCCGCCCCGTCACCTCCGTCATGTCGTTGTGCACAACGATGCCAAACTCCTTCAGGTAGGGGTCAGGCCCGCCCACCATGCTGTTGCTTTTGACCTGGAGAGGGAGAGAGATCGTAACAGACGCCATCTCAGTGACTTCTCCTGGGATTTTTAAACAACAGCCATTTAACAGGGGTCTGCGAGGAGCTAGGACGAGACGAGAGCCTGATCCCCACACTGGAGGAGTGCGTGTTCATCCTGCCTTCCTTACATCATAAAACCTTCAAAGAAACTGCAGTTTAGTCCATCTGGAGAGGACAGTGTTAAATGGTTGTAACAAAAGCTGGGATGACGGCCAGCCAAAAGTACTGTCGGCCTGTCGCAGTTCATCCTCCAGCCACAGGAGGGGGCAGCACTCACCAGCCGGCTGATCTCCTCCTGCCTGTCAGGGGCGGAGCGTGCGGTGGCTTTGATCATGGTGGAGGTTTGATTATCTGTTAGCTTCTTGATGCAGCGCTGTCCTGCCACAATGTTACACACCTGCCAACAGCAAACAAGCGCATCAGCAATCAATCACTTCACACAGCAGCTGAGTGGCTGAGGCCAAGCCTGTCTGCACACCACAAATCTGCCATGCAAAGCAAGGGGGTTCCACGTTTGAATCCTGAGCAGAAAGCTGCTGCTGTGCCCCTGTCTAAGGTACACAAACATACAAACTAGTGCACATGGATCCCAGGAGTGCATGGGGGCTTTTAGGGATAGCTTAGCTGACCATGGTCTATTCTCTTCAGTATGACTTAATGTATTCAACAGTGCTTGAAGTTTGAGGAGTACCGCTACATCTGAGAGTGCGCCAAGCCAAGCAAAATATTTATGAATGAGAGAACTCATATTGCCCCGAGCTCCATAAATCCAAGTTAAATTAGAAAGCTCTGTGTGAGCACAAGAACATGAAATGAAATGAAATGAAAATTAAAATTAAAAGCAGGCACGTCATATGAAGCTAGTGCTGGGTTAAGCAGCTAACGGCTACATGGAGGGCTCTCTCTCACCTCCAGGGGCAGGTAGGTGTGCTTCTGCTCCTGCCCCACCTGCAGGCAGGGCAGGTGGGGGTACTTAAGCTGCAGGCTGTACTTCTGTTTGAAATATTGAGCGACGGTGCACTCCATGGCCTGGCCGTTCTCCAGCTGCAGGGGAAAGCTGTGGGGAGACAGACAGGCAAACGCAGTCGGCACGGCGACGCAGAGACGGCCCACTTTGGCAGCGCCCCCACAAACCAGGCATTCCATTACCCTGAGGGGACCTCGTCACGCCAAGCCAAAACGCACCTTCCAATACACTCTATCCAATAAGAGCGCAGGGCTGGAAGAAACAGGCAGTGCTGCGATTTCAGAGCAAATATTACTGATATTACTGACTGTTATGTTCTTCTTGCACATCCACTCAAAATAATACCTGCCCGCAGCCATTTCCATCACAGATGAATGTCTATATGCAGGTATACCATCTTATCCCATCCTCCTGTCAGCAGTTTGCTCCTTGCACAGGTTACAGATTTATGAACGGCTCTGCTAATGCACTCCCACAGGGAACAGGCTGATATTAAAGTGAACAGAAAAGAGAAATGAATGGCACGTCCGCCATGCCCTGCTTGAGTGGCGGAGTGGAGGGAGCATTGCGCAGTGGGACAGGAAACGCGCAGGACGCTTGTGACCAGCAGGCTGACCGACGCGTTGGGACACTCACGTCTGATGGCTGGCAGGGCGTCGGGTAACATTGCACACGCGGTACTTCCTCTTCATCTGCCCGCAGTGCGTCACCTCCACCTTCAGACCTGAGCGGACATGCGGACACACACACACACACACACACACGGACACACACATACACGGACAGAGACACACAGACACAGACACACAGACACAGACACACACACACAGTGTTGGGGAAGTGAGAACGTGTTTATAATGACATGTTCCAAAAGCAGCAGTTTTAATAGCCGACACCCTTGTTTAATGTTCGGCACTCTGAATACAGAACACAAGTGCGTTAACAGTTATTTCCCCAAAAACAGTGAGAGACATCCTGAACGGAGGCAGGACAAAACGTCACACGTTACTGAGTGAAAAGGGAGAGTGGCAAAGATGATGTCACTTCCTGCCCAGGAGGACCACTTGAACCCCAGTAGCGCGTGAGAGAAGGTCTCCGGCCAGCAGCTTACCGCGGATCTCCTTGGTGAACTTGACGCGCTGCGAGTCGGTGAGCGGCTTGGTCTGCTCGTTGATGTTCTGGATGTCCAGCACTTCACACATGAACTCGATCACCGGCTGGGCCCGGTAGAACGCCGTCGCCGACACTGCGGGGAGGAAACGAGCGCGCGTGAGCCGCGCGTCGCCTCGCTGCACTGGGAACTCCGCTAACCAGCCCTGCAGCTCGTACTGCACAGGAGGACGCACTTACGCTCCCCTGCACTGTACGCTGCTCTGGCTAAGAGCACCAACAGTAAGGCAATATAATGCAGCAACGTAACACTAATCCAACAATTACAGAAAGTAATAATGCATTGTTAATGCGCCATAACAGTATACATCAACTCACCGTCAATGTTGAGCATCATGTTCCACATGGCAGGACGGACCGACTGGTGGAAGCCAAACCAGACCTCCCGCCCCCCACCTAGGGGGTGATAGTACCCCTCGGGCGGGGAGAAGAAGGAGCGGCCCACAGGGGTGTACCTACGCAGGAGGCGGATTGGAGTTATGACACCATTACCAAACAGGGGGTACAGCACAACCTCAGAGATATGAACACAATGAATGAATGAATGACTGTCACACTCCGGAAATGTTCAAAACATTGAAAATGCAGTCAAAACACACTGAGTTTGATTCCTTCCCATTTCAATTGTACACTTTCCTTACAGTAGGCTTATGTACCAACTTATCAAACCAGCAGTAATTAGTTAAACTACGCGGTTGTTCCCTGCACTTGGACCGGTACTTCTCTCTAGGGTTCTCGACACACTTGTTCCTGGCTACGGTTATACACTGTTGTACGTCGCTCTGGATAAGAGCGCCTGCCAAATGGCTGTAATGTAATGTAATGTAATGAGCACCCCATTAAAACAGCAATTCATTTTATTATCTGCTTCCCAGTGAGCTGGCCTACGTCGCACGCGGGAACTGATTTCATTCCGGTTTTATCTGATCACCTGTTACCCGACACCTGACCATCTCACCTTCAGCAATAGCATGGAGACACACCCTGGACCAATTGTAATGGTATTTTTTCCTCAATGGAGAGCATGACTCATTCCCATTCAGCCCTCACCTTTCTGCACCACTGAGAGGCAGGAGCGAGGGAAGCCATAACTGCTCCTGGCGTATCTGGTTTCGTAAGCGGTGGTGAAGCGGCCGTACCTCATGGAGGGCAGGTGTCGCGTGATGACGTCCAGCGCCTGCACCGAGTCCTCGGGCACCTCGTTCAGGTGCCCCGACAGCGCCTCCAGAAGCATCTGCAGGCTGACCACCGACACCCACTGCAGGGACACCTTAAAGGTCTGATCCTTACCCTCGCCCGGCAACGTCACCTCCAGATCCACCTGAGAGAGAGAGAGAGAGAGAGAGAAGGAGGAAGACAGGGAGAGGGAGGGAGAGAGAGTGTGAGAGAAAGAGAGAGAGAAGTGCAGCATAGTAACAGAACAGGGATAGATAAAGAAGGGACATAAAATAGAACAGAAATAAACAGGAGGCATAAAGGGAGCACTAACAAGCTGCCATCGGTGCGCCCCAGAGCAGAAGTGAGCGATAAGACTCTGACACAGAGCCACGCACAGCGTGAGCTAGCAGGGTAACAGCTCCGCGCCCCTTACCCTGTCCCGCCCGATAGGCAGCGGGTGGGCCGTGTACATGTTCCTCTTCCCATCATAGCCAGGCTGCCGGTCCCCAAAGATCTGCATCTTAAAGTGCCTGACCATGGTGTCCACCACCTCCCTGAGAGAGAGAGCAAAGTACACCAATTACACAAAGCTGGGACAGTAAAAAAAAAAACTGCCAATCCTTTAAACAGAGGGATGAACACAGCAGTCCTGTTCATGGCATCACGCTGTGAGAAACCCCACACAGACTCAATGCCCTGTCAGCGCTATGGGCGGCTCTGCCTATCTGCTGCAGCTGCCCCATCAGCGGGCCCACACACACCATAAAGCTCTGTCCACCTGCACACATTTCACACAGCGCTGCGCCCTCAAACGTGATCAAAGACACCAGCCGGCCAATCGCGCCATTCTGGACCGGTCCGCAAAGAGACATCAGTTAGACAGTCACTATGCACTGAGAGATAAAACAGCCAATCACAGAGACAGATCACAGCCATCCACGGCATCATCCATATCGTGGCTACATTTTGTTACACCACTTCAAACACTGAAGAATGCACAGTGAGCCAAAAGGTTCTGTGGATAAACAAACAAAACGCTAAATGTAAAACAGGAAAAACAGCGAAGCGTATGGTCCTGGCATGAGCCAGCTCTGCACAAGGCGGGGTCACAGACAGGGACACCCAGCATGGCCGCGCGGGGAGACTGCGGCGTTGCCCGGTTACCTGTTGACTCTCCGCGGGCGCTTCTCCGGCTTGATGTCGATGTCATAGTGGTAGACGTCGATCTTGGGGATCTGCACCTGGAAGTGATTGGCCAGCAGGCGGATGGGCTTCCCCACGGTGCCCAATCCGGGCCGACGCGGGGGCTGAAAAAGGGAGGGGGGGGCAGGCGGGCCTGGGGAGGATGACATCACACACATTAGAGTTAACCAGCAGCACAAAAACCATTAAAGAGCAAGACTCCTTTCCATGAGCAGGATCATGTGTGCACTTCACAGAGCTCAGGGTGGAGTGCAGTGGAGAACCAGGTTTGCACAGAACAAATAAGGATTTCCCTAGTGCCCTGAAACGGGGGCGGGGACTGACCTCCCCGTGAGGGCGAGGCCGCGCTCCAGAGCGCACGGCGGGAACAGAGGAGGAACCAAGTGACCTGGCCCCTGACACAGGGAGGGCCTGGACCAATAACCCAACAATGGAGAACAATGCTGACCCCCCCCCAAAGTACCAGCACACAAGCACACTCCGCCTGGCCTTTAAACTCTCAGAGCCCCCCAGACAAAGAGGAGTGCCTGAGACAGACAGCAGCGGGGCCAGCCTGGGGGCAGGTGGGGGCTGTGGGCACTAAGGCTAGGATTAGAGCTACATAGCGTTGCGCAGAGGAGCGGCCCACGTGCTCATCTTCAGCATCCAGGGTTTTTTCTTAGTTTAGTTTATTTATTTATTTGACGATTCACTTTAAAAGGACAATTACATGGTTGCAAACACCAATGGACATGCACAAAGAGCATCAAGGATAACACAAAAAGTCACAAGACTAATTTCCATTGTGGTCCTTGCTGCAGCTATGGTTCCATGTTTCCATGTTTCAGCCAAACTTTACACAGATCTTACACCCAACAACACAAGGAATGTTTGGAAGGGGAAGTGGTTCTAGAGGTCTTTCTCCCATTTGGCAGGAATGTTTAATGGCATTTACAGTTTAACTAGCAAAACAGTATAACTAAAAAGTAACAGATGGCCAGGCATGTGTTGTGTATTCGTTTATTAATGCGTGTAGAAGCACTGCTGAAGTGCTTCAACTGATATTTAGAAAAATTCACGTTTTCTCTTTATTCTGGGAAAGTGGAAAGTGAAAGCACTGGCAGCAGCTTCAATGCCACAGTGTCTAATCCAGGGTGAAAATCCCAAAGATCCTGCGCTGACCCAGGTCTGTGTGTAAAAGGTGAGATACGGCTGACTATGCCAGGTCCGTGTGGATGACAGTCTTTCAGACCCAACCATGGGCTCGGTCCATACAGGTTCAGAAGAGCCCTCAGCTCTGGATCAACTCAACACAGACACCGCAGTCCTTCAGCAGGCAACTTCCTCACAATCACAGCACAAATGAGCGATGGGCTCTCTCACATGTAAAACCCATAGTTAAAAAACCGATCTGGGCTAACTGCACTAACTGCCATTCTGAACATAAGCACGATGTGAAAGTCGGTTGTAGAGAGGTCACGAGCCACGAATACATGACCACCTGCTAGACAAGCAAACCGCTGGCTTCTATGGGCCGTCTCAGACTTTAGGTTGTGGAGTCTGATGGGCGCTTTGTAAACTGGCCAGGGGGTTGCAGGGGGTTCCGAGCCACCATGCAGCAGCACGCTCCAGTTAGCAATCGAGAAGCGAGAGAGACAAACCGCACATCACCCCCCTCCCCTCCCCACCCCACGGCCTGCATCCTTGTCCTAAACGGCGTGCTCCCCCCTCCCCCCGCCTCTCAATAAAACCTCGGCTTGCGCAAAAACAACAGAGCCGCAGCAGGGGGCAGGGGAAGACGAGGGGGAGGGGGGGGAGGGTGCGACGCGAGGTCGCCCACTTTCACCAAAAGCAGAGCGTGCTCTATATTTAACCCCCTCAGCTGCTGTGGCTAACTGGCGGGGGAGGACTGAAGCGTGCGTGTGTGGGTGTGTGTGTGTGTGTGTGTGTGTGTGGTCTGGGGTACACCAGAGCACCTCGCTCGCTCCCCAAATGAGCACTGGGTCTTTAGAGGGGGCCGCTGCACTGGCCGCCGCGCTGGCCCTGGTCTGAGGCACCTCGCAGCTCCAGCCAATCAGCACGCAGTTTGGGAGGCATGCAGGAAACGAGCGGGCTCAAGCCGCTCATCTGCAAGCAACTTCCTCATTGGCTCCAGCACGAGGCTCGTCCAACAGAGACGCAGATCCGGCAGCCTGGGAGGCCACGAGTTCCACACTCACAGTCAAAAACAAGGCCCTGAGCACTCTGTACCCACAGCGGGGACGCATCCATGCACAAATTTACCAACTCAGAAACCAGCATCGGAGAAGGAAAAAAAACATCTTAAAAAAGAGGAGTCGGCTGAAATGGACTCAAAGATCTTACCAGCTAATGAAGGCCCAAAATATGCTCGTGTGCTCTCAGAGGAGGCTGTACACAAATAGCAACGTGAGCGCAGGGGAGGCCGTGCTCTGTGAGGGACACAGGCTCTGCCTTTCTAAAGAGCTGCACACTGCACTACAGGCCCCCTTTCCCATCACCAGAGACCTGGATGGGCTCTATGCCAGTGACTCTCCCTCTCACACCTACCCTTGCCTTCAGACTGGCAGCAGACCGCTGTGCCAGCTGCTAATAAGAATTTACCGGTACGGGTTGATGCAAATTGTACATGCTTTAAGTGGAAATTCAATTTTTTAAATTATAGTAATAAATGGCTCTTCCTAATAGTCAATGTTCTTTAGAGAAAGGTAAAAACAAAGTGTCATACTTTTCCATTTTTTCTGTGACAATGGACTTACATGTGTATGTTTCCCCCCATTAAGAGCAGAATTCTTTTGAAAAACCCATACAAATTTGCTCATGCAATAAAGACCCTATTTAGTAGTCCTACGTCAGGACATATCCACATAAGAGTCCAAATCACATCTGGGTGACTAGGCATGCAGTGGCAGGAAGTGGGGAAGTTTGCATAAATCTCCCCTGTGATTTTCAGACTGTTAGCAAGCTAAAGAGTATTACTACTGCTGCGGCACAAACGGCAGGTATCAGTCCTGTTAGAGGAGCAGAAGCAAACAGATCTGCATAAAGATTCTCCAGTACTACGAAGAGAAGGAACACAGTGTCCACATCTGAGGACAACAGGCATTATCATGAATGACGAGCATGATACCACTTATGGAAATACACACAGGGAAAGCCGGGGAATTCCCAGATTGGATCAGCGCTGGATACTAAAACTGAAACCCACAGCTGAAATGAGCGCTCTGCCAAAGTTTCACAGTGTAATCATGAGGGGAATAAATACCACTATCACAAGAGAACGCTGCACAGCAGCTCCCAGAATAAGATGCAGGCGAGGCTGGAGCAGAGAGGGCCGCCGGACGGGCACGCGCTCCGGGAGAACAGCTCATCAAAAATTCATCGCCTGGAAGCGACGGAATCCGCGCCCGCGTTCCGCGCCAAGTGAACCAAATCGCACCTGTCGGAGGGGAGCAGCTCCCACGTCAGACGGCAAAACCCATCACGCCGCCCAACGGCGTGCGGAACCACAACGAGCACGAGGGCTTCCGCACGTTTCCTCACCTCGCCATCAACACTTTCCCAACCACAGTAAGAGCTCGGCATGAGAGGGTCTGAGTGAAGTGATGCAACAGCCAAAATTCAGCCACAAACAGGGCAGCAGCGTAAAGTACCACAATGGACCAAACACTGGAGTTTCCACTCTGGGAGATAGTAAGCTTTTCATGTGCTTACGCTCAGAGGTCAAACTAGATGATTCTCATCACAGAGCAATCGACCAAAATGCTGATGCCTCCCTGACAAGGGACCGAAAGACCTGCATTAAAACTGAAAACTTTGAATTTGAACAAGCTTGCGTAGAAACATACAGAAGGCACTGCGGGTACAGGTGCATGTAAGCATCTGCACAAATACATGTGCATGCGTGGGTGCATGCGTGGGTGCATGCACCTGCATCCCCCGCACCCTGCATCCCCGCACCCTGCATCCCCGCACCCTGCACGGCTTAAACCGATGCCTGGACGACCTCACGGTTATTAATGAGTCAGCAATGACGCTGAGGATAAGCAGTGCAGACACTTCAATCACCTGGATTACAGAGCAGCAGGTGAAGACAAGCCAATCACACAGCCCTCCTCATCACCACGAACACCGTCAACCACCTGCCCCACACAGATGATGACCTTTGGGAATGCCGGAAGTTACAGCTCACAATCACAATCCTGGATAAACTTTTATCCCCTTTCTTATCCCCCTTCTCCTTTTCCTTATGGCGATGAAGAACTGAAATTGGAGTGGGAAATGAATTCTGATAGAAATGCAAATGGTTTCCAGCAGCTGAGATTATTGCCGAGTTGAGGTGAAGCACTGACTTCCCAGGGGCTCAAATGCGGTTCGCTTTTCATTACACCAGAGGTGTTGAATGGGTTAATTGACTGGATGATTTGTTTGAATGGGTGAGTTCAGCCCTGGTCCTTGGCCCTGGAGAAAGCCAAGGCAAACCGAAAGAAGAGACTCAAACATCATTAGAGCCATCCAAGCAGGAATACGATCACATTCCCTCAAAATAAGCCCTGTGGTATCTGATTCTCTGTTCAATACATTCGTGAATTTACAAATAAAATGGTTAAAGCAGGAATTGTCTACCCAAATATTAGGAATAAATCAACTAAGCTGTTGCTTTTAATAGTTCGGCAAAAGTACATTTTAAACATCCGACAGTGACCATAACAAAAAAATGTAATGTTTAACTAAGTGATTTTCAGAAAATTAGCATCAAATGACAACACTAGACAATAAAGATGCTTCAGGTAAATACGTGTAAATTACATAGGAAATGCTACTGAGATGTATCCTACAGCAAACAAATATTCTGTTTAATAACCACAGAAGGCGCATCATTCTACAAGAACAACTCTGGCTTTAAGAGAGGAGACTAAAAGATTGCAGGTGCCTCCATATATTATTGCGTCTTGCAAACATTAATATTTGCGACAATTAGCTATCTAAAATCGCTCAAAATTATTACAAGGGATTTTATGTATTTTAAAATTCACCTTATTGACGTTTCAGATGAGGGCATAAATTTCCGCGCTTTCAGTTCAATCGAAACACGCATTTAGGCTACAATTGGCTACATGTAATTTAGGCTTGCGGGAGAGCTACCTAAACACTTGGACAGTATTTTAAAAATGGATGCAAAATAGCATTTTAAAGGTGTCGCGGCTAACATTTTTCCCCGACAAAGCTATTCGAGATCGGCAGCTAAATTACCGCTTAGCCTTAGCATAAACAAAGGGACTGTCATCTTCAGCACAGACAAATCCAAATAGTTAGCAATATTACCCACGCATCAGCATGGATAATCCAGTTGCAGAATGAAACAAGACTCTGTTATGGTCAAATTGATATTCCATAGCATAAATGCATATCTTTTAAAACCGGGACTACTGAACAGTTAGTTAGTCGAGTAACCTGAGCTGTACACGCAGAAGCACAAGTTAACAAGCAAGCAAACTAGTGCTAGCCATCTTGTAGAGAAGCTAACGCAGATTAAGTGTTTCAGATACGTGAGCACGCTGAATACACGCGGAGGTGCCTTTCAAGTGACAAACCCTTTCAAGAATTAAAAATAGCAAGCTACCTTGCTATAGCTAATAATAGTTCTCAGCGTTTGCTAACATCCTGTACGGTATATAGTCTAGTTAGCTAGCAACCGCTAACTTACCAACGTTTCTGTAGCGCCAATGCGGAAATGTCAGATATCTAGCCACGTTAACCAACGAAAAAATGAGTACTACAGATCACTTCAACTTGACAGCCGATGGAAGATCAAAATTTTTAGATCGCTAGATCGGTGAGTTTGCAATCAACCTACACAGGTAATTGCTACCCATTGTTATTGCTAGTGTCAGGAGTGAGTCATCCCCATCACTGTTACGTTAAGTAAAGCGATTTCAGATCACCAAAAAGATGCTCACCAAGTATCTAGCTAAATAACATTAAAACTATTTAATCAACTTTAGTTAATTGCATTAATTGAAGATTTATTAAACCAACGCTATCCAGTCAGGAAAACTGTCTTCTAATTGCAAAACGACATTTAATTAGCTAGCTACTCATTATAGCCAACTACCTAACTTTAGGCACGTTAACGTAAGCCAGTTAACATATCCAACGTCACCCGGATAAGTCCGCTTGATTTCGTGTCCGTTTAAAAACCCATCGGTAATGATAAACTTCTTCATAAACGAAAGACTCTTGTTTTGCTCGCCAACGATTATTCAAGCCATCTACGAGGAACGTAAAGGAAATAACCGACAAGTCGCGTTGCTAGATAAACGACAGCCAAAACACACGGAAGAGCTTCATTAAGGTTAAATCCCCAACAAGACACAATGCCGTTCGGCCAAAATATTAACTTACTGCACATATGGCTGGCTAGTTCCTGTCAGCTGTCTGCCGTTGAATATCGGTTGTTTAGTTAACAGTGTAACTAGGCAGGTTGCACGTTTCGTTTGTGTCATTAAGCTCTCGCACAAACAGGCCACTATATCCCTCATTTGTTTTCCTCCTCTGCCAACGAGGCCTTAGCTAGTTAGCCACATCCAATCCACGGCCCCCAGTGAGACAGTAACCCGAGCTTCCTCACCTCAAACACCACGGGGCTACTTCATTTGACTACCTACCGGGTCCGAGCGCTTCCATGGCCGAGGGCTCTCTCTCCGTCTCTGTCCCGGCCTGGCGGCTCCGTACCGACACTGAAATTGGCGGCGGTATCTCGAAGCTGAGCGGGGCTAATTTAAGAAATGGAAGGAATGCGAGGATATCCAAAGGTTGTCGGGGCTTCGGGGCGACGTTGTCTTCTATGTGATTTAAAGCAGGTTCTCACTGAGCATGCGCAGATAATTTCTGAGGAAGAAGTACGCTTCCCCTCTCTGCCCAGAATTGTTTTGCGCTTGCGCAGGCTGGGTTTGCACGAAGAAGGAAAAGCGTTTGCTTATTCCTAATAACAGCAAATGTTATATGGCAACGTTTAATAACGAGTATACATAAACATAAGCGTGCATGTATAGGTGTAGGTGTAATTTAAACAGTTAGGTTTGTTGAAGGCGCAACTTGAAAATTATAATGTTGCATTCATGAATATCATGAAAAACAACCTGTCAGCTAGATGCCATTACGGACATTTTGATGGCATTTAATCTACGTGATTAATGCTAGGAAGATATTGCCTTTAGATGTCTTCTGTGGACTGATTTATTCTATTGTGTCACGATAGTCAGGCTGCTGAGCCACCTAGCTTGAAATTATGGCCAATGTGAATAAGATGCACACTTTTGCACCACGTGTCAAGTGGATGAAAGCAAACACCAGCGACAAAACTGATGCAGCTTTGTCGACAGCGAAGTTCCATATAGACCCCACTGACTTAGTGCTGATACAGTAATGCCATTACGCAGTTAACACCAATTATTGTGTGACAGAACTACAAATGTAGTATTATTAATTCCACTTTAGGAAGGACCTTTTCTGTCTCAATTTAAAGAACTTTAATGTAATCGCTGATTCGGCTATCGAATTTGGACCAATCAGACTTGAAGCCCGGAATGTCGTACATGAAAACTCGACATCTGGTTGGGTAGAGGGTCAGATGGGCAACCAGAAAACCAATCATGATGCAGAATCTATGTGACTGACAGAATGAGTGGTAGGAAGATACAACCAAAGCGCGAAAGATTGAAAGTATTTTCGCAAAGAACAGGCGGGAGAGAGATCTTCAAGGGTTGTGTGGAAATATAGACTTCTTCTTAATGAGATGATTTCAAACTTTTAAAAGTATATTATCGGGTTTTATAAAGGGAGAGGGTACAGAAGCTGTTATTAGCCTGGGGTTTTGTCTTTTTAAATGAAGTTTTATTGCCAATAGAAGAAGCGGCATAAAGCTAAGGCGGACTGATGAGCCAGCTGCTCTCTCAACAACAACAGGTATTTTCGCGAGCTAACTGTTACTAAGTAGTTTCCTCCACGTAGGCGATTGCTTGTTCAACGTGTGACTAACGGTAGAATTACGTTATATGTAACTATTTTACAGTACTGTTCTGAGTGTTTTTCGCCTAAACCCGTTTGTGCTTCCGCGGTTGCGGAGTCGTGTATAGCTAGCTAGCAAGCTAATGACATTGCCGCCAGTTCTAGTGTTGAATGAAATGCTTTCTTATTGTGGCGCTTTTGTCTGTTGATAGCTGGCTGACTACATTAGTGTAACATTACAAAGAACATTGGACATTCTTAGTTATGGGACGTGATAGTGGGTGTCCAAAGTTTTTAAACGAGCGAGCTAGCCGACTTCGGCTTTGGCAGTAACCTAACACGGATATGATATCTAACTAGCTGACGTTAGTTAGGTACTTGATTATGTAGCTAACATTTGTCGAGCTCACTGGCTTCATAATGAAATGAAAGGACTACAACATGGTGTATATGTTAAACAGTAGCAAGTTATCGTAGCTAATATTAACTGAAGTTTAGCAAGTAAAGTGTTAGATTCTCTCGCTGACTACGAACAGTTACTGTATTTTGTTGTCAATGGTATACAGTTTGGCAAGGAAGACAATATGTCTCAAAGTGCTTATTCTGTAATTCCATGTTCCAAGCACCGTGGTATTGTGCCACAGACACGGGCGCTCAATACTATATGCCTTCAGCAGGGCCTTGCAGAGTCCTTTTGAGGGGCATCTGTTCAAAATGAGAAAAAGGGCGCACTGACCTCGAAAAACTCATGACACCTAGTTATTGTACAGAATATATTCTAGCGAAACGAATGAAAATAGGAAAAAGCGGCTCATTGGGCACTCGGGCCAGAAGGGGCAGACGCTTAGCATTTGACAAATAAAATGTAATGTATGTGCCTGGGATTAACGACCCTCTCTGTCTCTTGTCTGTCTAGGAGGCGGAGGTGGCAGTGGTTGAGACTGTGGAGGCACGGGAGAGTGATTCAGACAGCGGTATGGGCTCTCCACTGGAGACGGACACTGCTGGACTGACCCGTGGAGAGGAACAGCACGGTAATGAGATTTCCAATAGTCTGTGAGCAGATTAAACTGTGGTACTGGGAGAGACAGGGTCCTGTTTGTTTTTCAGATTCCGCCTCAGGTGAATTGTTGGTCATGTAAGATTATCGAATGGGGTTTTGCACACTCTGGATTGGTCTTGTTTTTATTTTAGTCATCCAAAGTGGACAAAATAAGGCTATCCCAATGTCCCTGTGCTGCCCAGCTTTGGTTCAGAGCTCATTTACATCTCATATTTTCCATTTCTGCATTTTAATTGGTGTATCTGTCCTTTTGTCATTGCATTAATTTCTCATTTCATCATGGGTTCATAAGTAGGAGTGTTTTAGTGAAGTCAGTCTGCAGCAATGTTATCAGTAAAGGGTCAATTGATGCCTGTAATGTAATTGAAACTGGTTTAAGGAATTCCAGTGTTCATTCTTTGTATATTCTGAATAGTGTGATATCGCACCAGTGTTTTTGTGAGTCCAACTTTGTGTTTGTGCTCCAGATTCGGACGATGATGAGGACATCACTGTGAACAGGAAGTCTCGTTGCCGGAAGGCACTACAAGATAGCGACAGCGAGGAAGAGGAAGTGACAGGGATGGCAGAGGCTCTGGTCCTATCGGAATCCAGCGAAGGGGAGGAGGGTGCCAGTGGGGAGGGGCAGAAGGGGGCCAAGCGAGGAAAGCGGGTTGTTCGTGCCCCCCTCGATAGCGGGGAGAGCGAGCCGGAGCTGGAGACGGCCAGAACGAGTCCTAAAGGGAAGAAGGAGGCCAAGAAGGAGCGACGCAGGGAGAAGAGGGTGAAGAACGTGGACCGAGTGAAGAGGAGGGACAAGCCCCAGGTGAGAGAGCGAGGGCAGCGGTGGTGCGTGTGCCTCTGCCCCTGCATCTCACAGCACCAATGAAACGCCTACATTTCACACCCTGCAGCTGGGCTGTACCCATCTCGGCTGACTGCAAGCCTACCCTGCTCGTTTCCCACAGGTCACCCCTGCCACCCGGGTCCTCAACGACAGCGGCTGTCTCCTCGGGGACAGTGATCTGTTTGACACGGGCCTGGAGGAAGAAGGGGCGGGGCTTGAGGGAGAAGAGGAGGAGTCTCTGGATGCCATCAGAGCAGCTATGAAGCAGAAGGCTAAAAAGCACCGGGTGAGGGCGGGGCTACCGTAACGGATGGGTGGGGTCCCCTGGCGCGTAACACGGTTCTGGTTCAGAGGCGCCAGGCTTACAGAATCTGCTTCCTTCACTTCCTCTACCATCTCTGCAGAGTTTGTGTTTAAATCCTGTGCCTCTCTCCCCTAACAGCCTGTACTGGAGGAGGAAGAGGAGGAGGATGAGGAGAACTTGCATAAACCGCAGCGCAAGGTAACGCGTGCGAGCACACTGTGTTTGACTGGAGATGTAAACACATTCACGCGGTTGTTTGGTTGAGTTGGCGCAGGTGGTGATTGCCTGGGGCTTTATGTGGATCGCTCTTTAGGCCCGCCCTAATCCCGCCGCTCTGGTCCTGCAGCTGCTCAGTCGATGTTAGTAAAGCGAGTCTCTCTCTGTGTCTCAGGAGAGGAAGGCGGCCCTTGCCAGTAAGGAGGCCATGAGGCAGCTGCACAGCGAGAGCCAGAGGCTTGTCCGAGGTCAGTGAGTTTCCACTTTTCCACTGCGTTTCTCTCGTCCATCTGAGCTCCTGTGTAGCGCTCAGTCTTTACTCATCCCACCCCTCCCTCAGGGTTTCCTTTTTATCTTTCCACTCTTTTTCTCCATTCTTATGTTCAGTGATTGAAAGAGGGCTTTTGTAGAATACAGCGCAAGCTGTTTTTTCCCCCTAAAATAGGAAAGTAGTGCAAATGGATGACTATCCATGTCCAATCATGTAAAGTGATGTCTGTTTGTGTGTGTGCGCATGCATGCGTGGGAATGTGTGTGTGTTTGTGTTTGTTTCTCTGTGGTGAATCCTCTCTGCTTAGTCTGAAGTAATAAACAAGGTTATGAAGCCCTCACTCTGTCTCTCTCAAACTCCCCCAGAGTCCTCATTGGGGTTGCCCTACCACATGCCTGAACCCAAGACCATCGACCAGTTCTTCAGGAGGAGAGTGAGACCCGCTGGTCCTGCCATGGCTCTGCTGAAGTACGTGTACATGCACGTGCACACGCCCACACAGCACATGCACCCGCCTATAGAGCACGTGCACACGCCTATACAGCACACACCCACACAGCACGTGCACACGCCTATACAGCACTGACCCACACAGCACGTGCACACGCCTATACAGTACATGCACACGCCTATACAGCACAGAGCCACACAGCCCTGGCACGCGCACGCACTACACTGGCACGCGCACGCACTACACTGGCACACACCCTTCCCATTAACCACTCTAATTACCTGTAGAATTTCCCTGTGAATTTGCTTTCTTTCTCTGAAATGAAAACCCTGTATTTAATCTGTCCTCAGGTCCACAAAGTACCAGGATTGCATTTTAGAGGCAACCTCTACCCCTCAGACCAATCAGAACCAGCACAAAACGGACCATCCATCAACTGTACCTGAGCCCTCCCCAGTATCGGGGGCTGAGGAGGCAGGCCCTGAGCCTCCCGCCCCCCTGCAGAACGGGGAGGGAGCAGCGGCAGCCCAGCCTGTGCAGGAGGAGCGCCCCCTGCAGGCAGACGAGCAGACTGAACCTTCGGGCTCAGACGCAGACAGGGGCGGAGCTGAACTCTCTGATGTGGACCAGGGGGCCGCTCCCCCGGCACAGAGCCCTGCGAGTCCCGCCTCTCCGGGGTGCGAGGAGGCTGGGACCGAACCCGAGCCACCAGCCCCACAGAACGCAGGTTCGACAGCAGGACAGGGCGAGCCACCCGCCCCCCCTGCCGCATCGGTTGCCCCGTCCTCAGCGGGTGGACCCAGGGCCCGGAAGGACAAGCTTGCCCGACTGCGAGAGCTGGGACTCGATCCTCCACCCATCCCAAAACTGTGCGCCGATGAAGGGTCCTTCATCCACCTGGAGCCTCCGCCGCCCAACCCCGGTGAGCAAATGGCCCTCACCCCTGGAGCTGTGCTGCAGGTCCCAGCTCACCGCCCCCCCCCTCCCAAAAGCCTGTGCTGCAGGTCCCACTCCCCCAAAAGCCTGTGCTGCAGGTCCCACTCCCCCAAAAGCCTGTGCTGCAGGTCCCACTCCCCCAAAAGCCTGTGCTGCAGGTCCCACTCCCCCAAAAGCCTGTGCTGCAGGTCCCACTCCCCCAAAAGCCTGTACTGCAGCTCCCACTCCCCCAAAAGCCTGTGCTGCAGGTCCCACTCCCCCAAAAGCCTGTACTGCAGCTCCCACTCCCCCAAAAGCCTGTGCTGCAGGTCCCACTCCCCCAAAAGCCTGTGCTGTAGGTCCCACTCCCCCAAAAGCCTGTGCTGCAGGTCCCACTCCCCCAAAAGCCTGTGCTGTAGGTCCCAACTCCCCCCAAATACCTGAATGCAGCTGAGCCCTCAGCCTGTCCACTTGTGCTGCTTGTGTCAGTATAGCCAGAGGGTAAATAGTGTCAGCGCTCTGTATTGGACCCAGCCAAGGAAAACTGTGTGTCTGCAGGCTGAACTAGCGCCACAGAGGCTCTATCACTACTGCAAGCCCAGTTTGGCTCCTCGTCTCATTTCACATGTATGTGGAACACAAGATGAGCTTCTGTGTGTTTGCCACATTTGGGCTGTTTTCCTTTTAAGCGCTTAAGGGAGCTCAAACCTTTATGACCGCAGGAGAAGGTGTGGGGCTGTGTGCGTCTGACTCTCTGTCTGTCTGTCTGTCTGTCTCAGCTCTGGAGGCCCTGAAGCAGCGGTTCCTGCGTCACGTGCAGCCTGCTCCCCGGCCCCGAGGCGAGCGCACCGTACAGCTCAACGTCATCCGCAAGGAGAGCGCCCCCTCTGGCCAGGAGGAGCTTCTTACAGACGCCGTAACGGTCACTCTCACTGAGGGAGATGAGGAGGTGGTCCACAGCAGGCCCGGTAAACTTTTGTGCATGTGGACACATACAGACGCACATACACACACACACACGCACAAACACACACACACACACACCTGTGCGGCAGTTAGACCTGATAAGTACTTGTGTGCAAGACAGTCTCCCAAGTCGAGACAGCGCTCACAGACGCCTCTTAGAAGCTTATAGTGTGTAAATCGGGTTTGTGTGTAAAGCGGGTGTGTGTGTGTAAAGTGGATCAGTGTGTAAAGTGGGTGTGTGTGTGTAAAGTGGATCAGTGTGTAAAGTGGGTGTGTGTGTAAAGCGGGTCAGTGTGTAAAGTGGATCAGTGTGTAAAGTGGATCAGTGTGTAAAGTGGATCAGTGTGTAAAGTGGATCAGTGTGTAAAGTGGGTCCGTGTGTAAAGTGGGTCCGTGTGTAAAGTGGGTGTGTGTGTAAAGTGGGTCAGTGTGTAAAGCTGGTCAGGGTGTAAAGCGGGTCAGTGTGTAAAGTGGGTCAGTGTGTAAAGTGGGTCAGTGTGTAAAGCTGGTTTGTGTGTAAAGCGGGTCAGTGTGTAAAGCGGGTCAGTGTGTAAAGCGGGTCAGTGTGTAAAGCGGGTCAGTGTGTAAAGCGGGTCAGTGTGTAAAGCGGGTCAGTGTGTAAAGCGGGTCAGTGTGTAAAGCGGGTCAGTGTGTAAAGCGGATCAGTGTGTAAAGCGGGTCAGTGTGTAAAGCGGGTCAGTGTGTAGAGCAGGTCGGTGTGTAAAGCGGGTCAGGGTGTAAAGCGGGTCAGGGTGTAAAGCGGGTCAGTGTGTAAAGCGGGTCAGTGTGTAAAGCGGGTCAGTGTGTAAAGCGGGTCAGTGTGTAAAGCGGGTCTGTGTGTAAAGCGGGTCAGTGTGTAAAGCGGGTCAGTGTGTAAAGCGGGTCAGTGTGTAAAGCGGGTCTGTGTGTAAAGCGGGTCTGTGTGTAAAGCGAGTCAGTGTGTAAGGCAGTTTCGTGCGCAGTTCTGATGGGACCCCGCTGTGCGCAGGTGAGAAGCTGACGCTCCTGAAGTCCCGTCTGCAGCAGGCCATGGCTCTGCGCCGGCAGGTGGAGAGGGAGCGCAGGGTGGCCCTCCATCGCCTGGACAACGAGGACTGCGAGGAAGAGGAGGAGGAGGAGGAAGAGATGACCGATGAATCTGAGGGAGAGGAGGAAGAGGTAACGGAAACACACCGTGTGCGTCAGGTCCACAAGCACAACAAATTTTGAACAAAGCATATCTGCAATGATTCCAAAAGGCCCCTTGGCTTGGTGTTGATGTCACGTTTACATCAGAAATATAGGCCCTGGACTAAACAGGCATTTTTAAAATGCAAAATAGAAGGGGCAGTCTTAATTCATAATTCATCACTCACAAGTCATAATTCAAAGGCCAATATGATGTAATGGAGTCCTCAAATGAAAGCACATATGTCATAGTTAGCGGTCAGAAATGTGACACAGTTGATCATAAATCATAAACATAATCGGTTTAATGATAAATGCTATTCACAGACTAGAAGATTACGTCTTTACGTGCGTGATTAATAATGAATGTACTCATCTGTAATAGGCTGTATTAAATGGAGTTTATCATCCCGCGTGTATCCCACAAGCTTGGTTCTGACCGCCCGCTCCCGCCCGTGTCAGAGTAAATGTGCCCCGGTCCTGCTGCAGGGCTCTGTGGGGCTCTGCTCTGGAGCTCACTTCCCCCTCTCCACAGGGTGTGGATGCGCTGCTGGGAGGTGCTGGAAATGGCCAGGCGGAGGAGGAGGAGGAGGAAGAGGAGGAGGAGGAGGCTGGTGGCAGTGAGAGGAGCCCCTCCCCTGCACCCCTCAAGGAGCCGTCTCCATCCCTGGAGCTGCTGAACACAGACGGGACTCTGCTTCTGTTTGCAGGCAGCTCCTGCTCCCGCACCGGGTGTGTGTGGGTGTGTGTGTGTGTGTGTGTGTGTGTGTGTGTGTGTGTGTGTGTGTCTGTATCTGTGTGTATATCTGTCTGTTTGTGTGTGTCTGTGTTTGTATCTGTTTGTGTGTCTGTCTGTCTGTCTGTCTGTCTGTGTGTCTGTGTTTGTGTCTGTCTGTGTGCAAGCAGCTCCTTCTGCAGTTTGTGGTAGTAATGGCATATTTTCACTAGAGGGCAGAAGTGTCGTGCCGTGTTTGCTGATGTTGTCTCTCCCTCAGGGACGGGGTAAGGAGGACTGGGCCCGGAGGGCGAGAGTCTGACGGCAAGCTGGGTGAGTGAAATAACCCTGTACTGACTTCCCTGCTGTGTTACAGTGATGCTGATGATTCCTGAATTTGTTTGGAAGTAATGGCACAATCTGTGCTGGCAGTGTACTGTATCCACAGAAAGCTATGATCGAGAAGTGGCACTGCGCATGCACACGCATGAGCAGGCACAAACGCACAAACGCACACACGCACGTGCGCGCGCACACACACACACACACACACACACATACCTTACAGGCTGTGTTGTTTCCCAGAGGAGGACGACTCCCTCACATTGGCAAAGGACAACAGCCACAACAGCAGCTTCGAGTTGATTGGCTCCATGATCCCGTCCTACCAGCCATTCAACCGAGCAGCAGGAAGGGGCGTGTCCGCCGGCGCGTTCCGCTCCCCCTCACCCGGGTTTTACAGGCCCAGCTTCCTGGGTTCCGCCTCCAAGGTGAGTGACGGCCCCTTAATTCTTCAAAGGAGTAACGAACCTGAGTTCCTGATTGGTTGGATTACTGTCACACCTGGCTATGTGTGTAATTGGTGTGCAGTAAGTTGTCTTAATAATAGCAATTGATATATTTTCGAAAGAGTTATTGTTTAAGTCTTAAAGGTAAGATACTGTGAGAGTAAGCATTAGAGGTACTAACTGAAATGGAGGTGTACAGATCTGATCCACAGTGCGTTGGCTGGGCCCAGCTGAATGCTGAACAAGTGCCTGTGGCCAGCTTGTCCACTCTTGTCTCATGTGACTAGAAGTGTTTATTTCTTGAAGACTGAGTTGAAAAGAACAGGTTTTAAAGGGCAGTGCTGGTACACATGCAGGGTCAAGGAGTTTACCTTTGCCATGTACTCTGGCAGAAAGGAGGGACACGTTTGTTTCTGCTAACGGCTCCTTTCTGCTAGAGTGCTGAGTAATGATTTTAGTCACAAGGCCACACAGTCATTCTTGTTACTACAGAAATATTGATGTATTTATTTTTTACTTCAAAGTGAAGCCATTATGCTTAATGGCCAAGTAGTGAGTATCACGTGATCACATTTGGTAGTGTTAGCACTGGCTACGTAGCTGCATAGGCCAGAGTGGGCAGGTTTCAGAGGGGCAGGGGACCTTCACGTCAGGGAATTTCCTGCCTGCAGGATCCCCCCAGCCCTCTGCAGTGACCCCCGCTGAACCCCTCCTGCTGTGTCACAGCTGCACGCTGTCCATCAGCAGGGACAGTGCTGCAGCAGCACACTCATGCGCTGTGGCAGGTGGCTCCAGTCTGAGCGGAGAGGGGAGCTCCCTGTGATGCCCTGTAGAAATGAAATGGTTACGTGGTTAATTGTGTTTGAGAACAACCTGGAAGGCAGCTTGTAGTCAGAACGACTGCCTCAAACCAGCACACATTTGTGTGAAACCCATCTTACTGAAATCTGCAAATGCAATCAATATCCTTTTAGTTTGACGGCTACAGTATGTCAGTACTCCAAAAGTTTTTCCTTTTTTACTTGATCTGCATGAAATATTTCAGCTACAAGCCCCCTTCATGTCTGTCTGTGTTTTTGTTTTTCTTGGTTTATTTCTTGTACTTCCCTCCTCTGTTCTTAGCCTCACAGTGCAGACAGAAATAAAGGGTCTTGTGATTCAGCTCCACATGAGCTCCAGGCCTGTCCTGTGAGGAACACTCCCCACATTCAGGCTTTGTCTGTTTGTGTTCCCAAAGCATGTGGCTAATAGAATGGAGCCATAGTAATGCAGGAGTACTCCATGTGCAGTAGAGTAATGTCAGTACTCCATATGTTATATAGTAATGTAAGAACATTCACATCCAAACACTCACATGTGCAGTATAGTAATGTAAGAGTATGTGCGGTACAGTAGTGTAAGTACACTCACATGTACTGTAGAGTACTGTAAGTACACTCACATGTGAAGTAAGTAATGTAAGAACACTCACATGTGCAGTACAGTAGTGTAAGAACACTCACATGTGCAGTAGAGTACTGTAAGTACACACATGTGAAGTACAATAATGTAAATACACTCACGTGTGCAGTATATTAATGTAAGAACACTCACATGTGCAGTACAGTAATGTAAGAGTATGTGCAGTACAGTAATGTAAGAGTATGTGCAGTACAGTACTGTAAGTATACTCACGTGTGCAGTAGAGTACTGTAAGAACACTCACGTGTGTAGTATAGTAATGTAAGTATACTCACGTGTGCAGTACAGTACTGTAAGTATACTCACATGTGCAGTACAGTAATGTACGAGTATGTGTAGTACAGTAATGTAAGTATACTCACGTGTGCAGTACAGTACTGTAAGTATACTCACATGTGCAGTACAGTACTGTAAGTACACTCACGTGTGTAGTATAGTAATGTAAGTACACTCACGTGTGCAGTACAGTAATGCAAGTACACTCACGTGTGCAGTACAGTACTGTACGTACACTCACGTGTGCAGTACAGTAATGTAAGAGTATGTGCAGTACAGTACTGTAAGAGTATGTGCAGTATGTGTAAGTACACTCACGTGTGCAGTACAGTACTGTAAGAACACTCACGTGTGTAGTATAGTAATGTAAGTACACTCACGTGTGCAGTACAGTAATGCAAGTACACTCACGTGTGCAGTACAGTACTGCAAGTACACTCACGTGTGCAGTACAGTGATGTAAGAGTATGTGCAGTACAGTACTGTAAGAGTATGTGCAGTATGTGTAAGTACACTCACGTGTGCAGTACAGTACTGTAAGAGTATGTGCAGTACAGTACTGTAAGTACACTCACGTGTGCAGTACAGTGATGTAAGAGTATGTGCAGTACAGTACTGTAAGAGTATGTGCAGTATGTGTAAGTACACTCACGTGTGCAGTACAGTACTGTAAGAGTATGTGCAGTACAGTACTGTAAGTACACTCACGTGTGCAGTACAGTACTGTAAGTACACTCACGTGTGCAGTATAGTACTGTAAGTATACTCACATGTGCAGTACAGTAATGTAAGAGTATGTGCAGTACAGTAATGTAAGTACACTCACGTGTGCAGTACAGTACTGTAAGTATACTCACATGTGCAGTACAGTAATGTAAGAGTATGTGCAGTACAGTAATGTAAGTACACTCACGTGTGCAGTACAGTAATGTAAGAGTATGTGCAGTACAGTACTGTAAGTACACTCACGTGTGCAGTACAGTAATGTAAGAGTATGTGCAGTACAGTACTGTAAGTACACTCACGTGTGCAGTATCCGCTGTGTGGCTGTGAAGTGACGCCTGGTCTGCTCTCTCAGAGCTCAGGGAAGCTGTCGGATCCCTCGCTGTCCCTCTCCCTGCCAGTGGAGGACTCTCAGGACCTGTACGCCCCGCCCTCTCCCGGGGAAGCGACCCACCTGGCCGGGGACTCCCAGGGCCCCTTCTCCCTGGAGGACGACACGCACTCCCAGCTGCTGGATGCCGACGGCTTCCTGAACGTGGGGCCCCGGGCGGGGCCCGGCCAGTACCCGCCCCGCTCGCATAAGCGCCAGCTGCTGCTGGACAGCCTGGACGAGAACGCCATGGATGCCAACATGGGGGAGCTGCTGGGGCTCTGCTCTGGAGGATTCGGCAGCAGGCCAGAGAGCAGGGCGAGAAGCCAGCCTGGGGAGACGCAGGGGGGCACTATGGGGGAGCTCCTGGGGCTCTGCTCTGGAGGATTCGGCAGCAGGCCTGAGGGCGGGGCGAGAAGCCAGCCTGGGGAGACACAGGGGGGCACTATGGGGGAGCTCCTGGGGCTCTGCTCGGGCAGGTTCAGCACGCAGGCGGTTGGGGTAGACGGTGGAGAGGGCGGGGCCCTGGGGACAGCCACACAGAAGGGACCGAACGAGGACGCCTCTGAGGGGGACATGGACCAGCTGGCTGATCTCTGTTCCGGAAAGTTCCCCAGCCCAGGTCAGTCTTGTGCCTGTTCTCTGACTGTGCATGCGTGTGCATATGCGTTACTGTGTGTGTGTGTGTGTCTGTGTCTGTGTCTGTGTCTGTGTCTGCGTGTGTCTGCACACACTGAGTTTGACTCTCTGACTCTCCACACAGCTGCCTCCCCGTCAGCTGAACCCAGACGTGCTCCATTCTCCCCTGAAGAGGCTGCAGACAGGTACGGTTTGGTGGGCAGGGCTCTGTGGGTCCTGGGCCCGTGGGTGAGGGGGATCCACTCTATCCTGGGCCCGGCGGGTCAGGCTTGCTCCTGGTACACTCGCGTTGGCATGGCCTGCAGAATCTCTGCTGGGCTCAGTGTGATGAAACACACATGGGAGGGGCCCAGTGTTCTTGGGCAGGGGTGCTGTGTGTAGCTGTGACCTCCACAAGAAACAAGTGCTCACACTTAATTTTTTTTAGGAAGGAGAACCGTGAGGAAGAGGAGGAGGAGGAAGAGGCAGATGCAGAGTTCCACCTGCTCTCGGACGTGGGCAGCATGAGCGGCCAGGTTAGGGTTGGGCTTTTTAAAATCTGGTGATGTATACTGCCACGGACATTAAATCAGGTATATCTTAGGAAAGAAACTGCAGTATTTGCCCTTAAAGTGTATCAGTGGAAATGGTGGCCATTCCTTCATCTCTGCACTGGCGCAGAATATTAGAATGCCCTGAACAGTCACAGAGAAATTGGGTCTGATCTGAAACCTGTGACTGAGCCGAATCTGTCCACAGGAGGACAGCGAGGAAGAGAGTGATGAGGCAGATGGAGAGGACGCGGAGGAGGATGCTGAGGAGGAGGAGAGGGCAGCGGTGTTTGGCCCCCGCCCAGGGAAGAGGAAGAAGATGTGAGTGGAGACAGAGCTCTTAGCCCTGTATATAGCAGCATACTCCAAAACCCCAGTGCTTCTCACTCTGTGTGCTGACTGAGACCCTGTACTGCCTCGTGTATATGTGCATGTGGGTGTGTGTGTGTGCGCGTGTGTGCATGTGCATTTCTGTGAGCATAGGTGTGTACATATCTATGGCTATAGGCATGTACTTGACTGATATGCTCTCTCTCTCTCTCTCTCTCCACAGGCGCTTGGCAGAGTTTGTGGACTCTGAAGCAGAGCTCTCTGGCAGCGATGTGGGCAGTGATGATGAGGAAGAAGGAGGGAGTGAGTACGAGGAAGAGGAGCTGCAGGAGGATCTGCCATCAGATGAAGAACTGCAAGACCAGGTCAACAAGATCCACATGTGAGTTCACTGCAAACGCGGACACACGCACACACTCTCCTTCAAACAAGCACACACACATACATATGCACACACACACATTCTCACACTCTGGCACGCACTTACACACACTCGCATACATATGCGCACACACTCACACACATTCTCTCACACTGGCACGCATTTACACACACACACACACACACACACGGTATCTGACCCGGTCCCCTCCTCCCTCTCACAGGAAGCAGGTTATGGACGACGACAAGCGGCGCCTGCGTCTGTATCAGGAGCGTTACCTGGCCGACGGGGACCTGCACTCAGACGGGCCGGGCCGAGCCCGCCGCTTCCGCTGGAAGAACATCGGTGAGCCGCCGTTTGAGGCTGCCTGCGCTCGGCCCGCTGCGATGGACAGCGCTGTGTGCCTGACTGAAGGCACTCGTTCACTCTCACATTGCCAGCCAATGTTCTGGAAGGGTTTGTGTGTTTGTTTAAGCTGTGGAGTCCCAGCCTGTGATTTATTGAGTTTTGTGTGTGTGTGTGTGTATGGTTTCCCCCTAAGATGATGCGTTTGAGATGAACGGGCCAGATGAAGAAGGGGATGAAGAGGAGGAGGAGGAGGGAGAGCTGGAGCAGGCGGAGCTGCAGAGGAGGAGGGAGAGGCAGGAGAGGGAGCAGTGGCTGAGAGAGCAGGTCTGTCCGTCTGACAGTGAGCTTGTTTCCCGCTTTTCTCCCTCTGCACGTGAGCAGCGTCGTCACGGCGCTCTGCGTCTCGTCCGTCCGTCCGTCCGTGTCTGACTCACGCCTCTGATCCTGCAGTCGGAGGCGGCGTCCAAGAAAGGCGAGGAAGCTGATGATGATGAAGAAGGGATCGCGGAGGAGGACAGCCAGTTCATGAAGCTGGCGAAGAAGCTGACTGCCAGACAGCTGCAGCAGAAAGGTGGGTGGGATTTGAGAGAGTGTTTTCAGAGTGACCGGTTTTTTGGAGAGCAGCAGTGGATTTCTCTTCTCGTGTTGTTTCTTTCATTTAGTTCTGCTGTTTTGACGGCATTTGGGGTGCCTTCACTTTTAAATCTTTACAAATAAATTGATCTCACAGATGCACCAGGTGTACCCCTGCAGAAGACTGCCCCTGCTCACACCCCCTTCCAGAGATCTCAGTCCACTCTGGTTAGTGCTGGTCCCAGCGCCACACACACGCACATACCCACATACCCTTCGCCACTCTTCCCCTGACCTTTCACCCTGCTGGCCCTCCCCAGGTGAAGAGGGGCTCCCTGCTCAGCCAGCCCCGTGCCGTCCTGCAGAAACTGGCCTCCATTTCTGAGGGGAACCCCTGCGCCCCCCGCAGCTCCCGCGGCTTCCTCTTCCAGACCCTGTCACCGGAGAAGGAGGAGGCAGCCAAACAGCGCCCCAGCCAGCAGGTACCTCACGCCATGCCATTCACATTGGCCAGTTGCATTACCATGTTTGTCCACAAGATGGTGCCAAAGCCTGTCCTTTGATTGGCTGGGTCATAGCAGCGCCACACTGCACTGGAAAAAGGTTTCTTTCCTCTCTGAATTCAGGATTTATCCTCCTGCTCCGCTGTGTAGTGCTTTGTGGATTGGTGCGTACCGGGGAGTCTAATGTAGTGCCAGTAAATAGGTGTTGTTTATTTTGGTGACCCCATTGGCTGTAGAATATTGATCACATTAGCTTCTCACATGGGGTCTAAGTGCTTTTTGGCTGGATGGCTGTGAATGTATATGCAAGCTGCCCGTGGGGGCTTGAGTGTGGGCAAGCATTTCAGTCAAATCCAAATAGTGTATTTTACCACCACTTAAGAACCTACAATTACAGTTAAAATGCACAGCAATTTTCTGAAAGGTTGTCTTGTATAACAAAGTTATACAAGTCACATCATAATGCTGATGCCAGGGGCTCCCTGTTTAACATTTGTAGTACAAACACAAAGTAAGAAGTAGATCAGCACAGATATTAACTTTTAAAGGAACAATATAACATTTATTTGGTGTAAGAATGTATTTGAACTTGCTTACTTTATTAAGCAGGTAGCATGTCTAGTTACTTAGTCTGTGTAGCTTTGTTTGTGAGTTTGGCTGGTGCTAAATTAAAAGAAAGTAAGCTCAGATTGCTGTGGCTAAATGGAGGGCATGAGCCACGCTATGGCGCATATAAGTTGATTGGTCGTATCAGGCTGTCACATCGACCATCCTCATAGAATCGGGACAATAAATAAGTCTGGATTAAGCTTTTACTGGCCGATACCACCCCCGTATTGGGCATCGCTGAGCTGTATAAACGGAGTGCGTGTGGAGCGTTGGCTGTGTACGTCGCTCTGGATACTGCAGGGCTGAAATGTGAGTGCAGACGGTGACGCAGCGCTTGTGTTTGCGCAGGTGAAGAAGAGGGGACCGGGAGAGGCTCTTGCTCCCACTGCCAAGAGGGCGTGTCCCGAGGGCCCCGGGAGACCGGCCAGGCCCCAGAGGAGCATCTTCTGTTACCTGGAGAACTGAAGGGGCCCCTACAAGGGACCCAGGCCACCGGTGAAGCCTGCATACCCGCCCTCAAGTCCGCACACTTACACACATCTCCACCCCTCGGGGCAGTGGGAAACTGAGGGCTGACTGTATTTTTAATCATGTAAATACTACGCATCTGGTTTGCTTCTTTAACATTTGTATTTGTATTGAAATTGTAAATTAAAGAGTATCTAAGAAGTCGTTTCGGTGTTATTTTTTTGATAAATGTAAGCTGTTTGTGTGTCACGCCCAGCCCGGATCTTGGTGTGGAATCATGGGAGGGGTGTGACTGCAGGTGGCCATGTTTTCCTCCCCCCTGCGCCCCCGTCATGCCTCTTATACTTCACTCTTAATGTCCGTCAGTGTAGATAAAACCAGGAAACTGTTTTATGGAATGGATGAGGTCACAGTCTTAAATTCTGTGCGGGAGAAGGGTTTAAGGCGTTCAGTACGCATGTCTTGGGCACGTGCGCACATGCTACATTAATCCTGCCGCCCAAGCGTCTGTTGCCCAGGTCTCAGGCCATTAAAGGTTATCGGTGTGTTAAACACAGAAGTTCGAAATGCACGGCTCTCAGAAGGGGAGACGGTGGATCGCTTAGACTCGGCGTTAGTGGGTATTTTACAATACCAATTTGCATCCATATTTGTCCCCCTTTAGTGTTGTTTTTTTTTTTTTCTTCACATCCTCGCATCTGTCTCCGGCGCTTCCGCGTCCCGCTCGGAGTTTGGATTGGGAAGATGGAGATGATTTTGCATGTGAGAGGGCCGGAGGCAGGTGACGTGTTTGATGTATTTTTCATGTGTTAAGGCTGCTATGGAACTGCGGGGAGAATGAGGGGAGGGATAGACGGCTCCAGGGTACGGCACTTGAATGGAGACGTTGTTGGAGCGAGTAGAGAGGAGGGAAGGTAACTGCTGTTCTGCCGGCAGCGATGGCTTGTCATGGGACGGGGGGAGGGGTGTGCTTATCAAGTCTGTCTGATGTCGCCCTTCTAACTCCCACCACGTTCCCCAATCAGAATCACGGAAGCAATGAAACTGCAGCCCTGTACATTCGTACTGGGACAGTCTGCCGTCACATCGTGTGTATAAACATTCATAAAAAAATAGGCGAACTGTTGCGGTTGAATGGATTTCTCACAAAAATTAGCCCGTTAAATGTAATGTAGTCTGTGTCTTAGCCTAACTGATACGTTTCCATCGGTCCACACATTAAGTGCTACAAAACATGTGAAAAGCCGTTAGTGGTGGAAGCCCTACAGTCATGATTCATGTTGCTATTTCCCTCCTTATCGTCGCCAGTTTCCCGTTCAGCAGTCCCTGCCCTGTTTAGGAAGTGAGTCAGGTGATTGGGGTCTGTCAGAGAGAGAGAGAGGAAGAGGAAGGGGGGGCAAAGGGAGCGACAATGAGAATAAACATCACCTTAGAGGGTCGATCGGAGGAGGAGGGAAACAGGGCGGGCGCCGTATCTTGTTTTCAACGAAAAGCAGACTATTTACGGTAAGACAAGGCCCTCTGTGCACGTAATGCAGTCAATCTTCGTTTTATGTAATCGGTCAATAAAATAAGGAATCCTGCGCTAGTTTTGGTTCGCCTGGGACGAGCATTGCGTTTAGACCGAACGAGAAGAGGCGAGATATGGGGTGAGACGACATAGGCTAACGCCGCTCAGCTCTTATGTAATGCCAGTTCCAGAGAGATGAATCAATGTATTAGAAAATAACTTGCGATTATTGCCTCGATTTGTGTATTGCAGATGTTTTATTATGTTTGCTCTCATTGCCGTTTTTAGTTATATTTCCGATCTCTGAAATCGGCATGAATAAGAATAATTCTGTTTTCGTTTCAAGCACTACCAGAATGAGACTCCGGACAGCTATGGCTTTAGGGCAGAGGATTTGCATTAAAAATGAACATGTTGGAGTCGGCCTAATACATTGGCTACAGTACAACCGTTGGACAGCGCAACAGTGCATCAGTCATACAATACAATACAAATCGTGGCAGTTAATCGGATAATTCATAAATGTACATGCATAATGTATACTGGGCTAACACTTCCATACTGTAGGCTACAGCTGAGCAGATTCATAAAAGCCTCCAAAATATACGCTGTTTGTTAGCTATATTTTTTCATTGTAGGCCTTTACTTTTAAATCTCCATAGCCATTGTACATATTTGTTGCTCTGTATCTGATCGTGTTTGCAATATTCTGGATACGGCGCGATGAGCTGACTCCGTTGCTGAGCGCCGATATTTTTTTCATGCCTGAGGCGCGCGACCCAGTTATGT
Source organism: Anguilla anguilla (assembly GCF_013347855.1). Classification (NCBI taxonomy): domain Eukaryota; kingdom Metazoa; phylum Chordata; class Actinopteri; order Anguilliformes; family Anguillidae; genus Anguilla; species Anguilla anguilla. The sequence continues at coordinate 25,703,325 of NC_049208.1, forward strand.
CTGCAGCTGTCACAAATCTGTGGTTGCTGTCCTTCAGCACCACGGGTGCGCGCAATATCAAACGGAGAACTGGGGATAGGGGATAGGGCACGACGCCGCAATTCAGGACACAGAAAGTGTCTGCAGCAACGACGAGAGCTTCGTGAATACTGAGATGTAATTACCCCCACTAACGATATACACCCAAAATGAAAATTAAAAATGTAAAGAATATTAAGTCTAATTGATTTTCAGAATCTAGGCCTCTTTACCTTTGTTTAGCTGAGGAGTATCTCTGTTCATTTTGTGAGGGATTCTTCATAAGCGAAAGGGAAGTTTACCGTACACTATTTTGTTTCCTTTCTCTTCATTGCTTTGATAGTACAACAGTATCTCACTCAAGAGAAAATATGTTCGGGCTTCAACAAGATCGACCCATGAACCCCGTGTTTGGCAATCAGGAAGCAGGCAGTGGGCCCTCCTCCGTGTGTCTCATCAGCAACAGCCAGCAGCGGGGGAACAGGAAATGCGAGAAGGACGGCAACTTCAACTTCCTGGGCCAAGAGAATGACATTCTGGCCGGAGACGAGAACCGCAATCAACTGCGCTCGCGGGTCCAGACTGCGCCGGGACGGGACGGGCACTTTGGATCCGGCGCGCTCTCTCCCCTCTCTCGCCTGCCCTGCTGGAGTCCCCTGGAGCCTCTGCCGGAGATAGAGAGCGGGGAAGAGGGCAGAGTGCCCCCTGAGGGCGCGGAGGGCAAGATGGAGGAGGAGACAGGGAGAGGAAGGGAGGAGGAAGAGGAGAAAAAAGTAATATTGGAGGCGGAGGAGGAGGTGGATTACGGGGAAGGAGGAGAGGTGAGGGAGGAGGGGGGCGAGTGGGGGGACAGCGACTCTGAGTTTGAGTTGAGTTACAGGTCCAGTGGAAGCTCTTCCCCTTTGAGCACTGAGAGCGGCGAGGGGGCGGGGGCCGGGAGGTTCAGCAGCGTCTGGGACCGGATCTGCGTGGGGAGCCCAAGAGCGCAGGAGCAGCCAGCAGGGGGCGTGGTGAACGGCGGGCCCGGGGACGGGGAGGGAGAGGAGGAGGGGGAGGAGGAGAGGGGCTGTAAGAGTCTGAGAGGGGCTGGTGCACTGACAGAAGCCTCCTCAGACTCTGACACAGACCTCTGCTCCGATCTGCCCGAGCTGCAGGAGGCCGTCTGGACCCTGCGCGACCGCGAGAAGTTCAAGGCAAGAGAGATGGAGAAGCACCAGGTCCAGCTGACCATGTACCGCCGCCTGGCCCTCCTCCGCTGGCTGCGCACGCTGCAGAGCCGCGTCCAGGAGCAGCAGAACCGCCTGCAGTCCAGCTTCGACATCATCCTCACACAGAGGAAGGAACTGCTGCGACTGGGCGCTGCCACGGCCAGCCAGTCATAGAGAGGAGGCAAGGAGGAGTAGAGAGATGCAGATGCCTCAGTCAGCCAATCAGAATGGGGGAATGCAAAGGCAGTGTCATATTCTTTGGATAATAGTGTTGGCTAAAAGAGCGATGATTGCTTTGGGGTACAGTGCAAAAATGGAAATCATTCCTGCCTCTCACTGTGGAGGAGTTTCTCCTCAGATTTGTTCCATATATTTCTGTTACTCTGTGTCATATTGTCAGAGTTGCTTGTCCAAACCTTTTGGTTTTCTAAGAATTCTGTTGTTCTTTCACTCTTAAGCCCCCTCTCGCAATAATGAGCTTAAATCTCGAAATCCTTGAGAATCAGGGATGTGGGTTGAATGTCTGTCGAACTCTCCCAGGCTTCCTTCCCTTTGCATCATCTCAGTGTGTACATAAAATATAGCATTGTATTAACTGTAAAGTCTATTCAAAATGTGAAGAGCAAATAATTTTAAAGAATTGTTTATGGATATGGAAATGTATTTGTCTCCCTCCTTCTTTGTGATATAATAAAATATTGTGTAACTTCTTTAGCCTGTGTGAGTTTGTGGGTAGCTATACCTCATGCACTCGTTGAATAGATTTAGCCATTTAGACAGAATGGTTAAGACTCAATAGGTTTGGCAATTAATAAATAAATCCTGGATCGATTCTTTGGGGTTGATACGCGGAGTAGGCATTGCTTCTACATGGTAGCGTTAGCTACAAGCTAACATCCATGGAATTTGTAGTTTTCATCAAGTCATTGTTTTAATACGCACAGGAATACAGTATGCCACATGTAATAGTTTTATCACCGTAATGTCTGCAACAGTCTGAGAATGGCAGCATCGCAAGAACACAAACTTTTTCAACGAGCCAATCGGGAAAATGCAGAACAGCGATTGAGTTACTAGTAGATCTAAAGTATTAGTGCGAAGGTTAATCAAATGGTAGGGTTAATTTATTTTGTAGCTTTAGGCTATAAATGTTACATAGCGATCTTTAGTCTCTAAATTTGGAGTGCTGTTTATCGCGGAGTTTAGATTCATGCCTTCATGCCATTTAGCTTCTGGTTCTTGACTTTTTTTGTTACAATAGTTTCTTTAATAAAGGCACAGAGTTCGTTTGTCTTGCTCTCGTCACACGGTAGAAGAAGCCGTGGTGGGGGAGTGGTGACTGGGTGTAAAGTGTGCATCAATAACGGAGGGTTCAGCGCTGTGGATTTCAGCGCCCGAGGGCAATGAGCTGCTCGCCGGGATGGGTGCGCTTGTGTTTGTGTGTTCACAGAGATACCGGCGTTGGACGCCTAATCCGTAGTCTGAGCTGGTCTTTAGAGGCCAGACTGCCACTAGGCCTGATCCCAGGGGGTTCTAACAGCCGGCGCCCCAGGGCCGCACGCCGCTTCGGACCCAATACACAGCCGCCAGTCCGGCCGTGCTGCAGAGCCAAGGCCCCGGGGCGAGTAGAGGATAATCCGCGGCTGTGGCTCTGAACTCGAGGAGCATAGATAGCCTACCCGTTTACTGGCGGCCCTGGACGCTTGTATAACAGTGAGACTGATATTGATCTGTATAGCTACAGCTTTGGAGCAGGGAGAAAAAAACGTCAAAGACCGATGCGAGTAAAACTATAATAGTCTAAATTCACGCTTCAATCACTGAGTTACCACACAGAAAAAAGATAATGCCTACCATTTGAATGTTCCCAAATGCTCCCAAAATCATCGTATCAGAGCGTTGAAGGGATTATCTTTCAACCCTGTGTTAAATTTGCAGCTCATTGCCATCTTTAAGACAGTAAGACATATACTATAATATTAATAAATACATTGATTTGTTGCGTGTTGACCTGCGCAATAACCAATAGGCTATTAAACATACTCCCATGTGTTAAGCCTATTGCCAACCATATGTTTTAATTTATTTATATTTTTATTTGGTAGTAGTGGATGTTCTTGATCGAAGATAATTGTAGGTTATTGATATAATGTTTGTTTAGGTTATGTTGTTCGGTTTACAATTCTTAGGTATTGTAAAAGTTTGTGGAAAACATTTCAAGTTTTCATTTCTTCAGTTGTGGATTTTTTGACAACGTAACATACCGAGTCTTCACCCTGAACACATCTCGCAGTTCCTAAAGTGGCACTGTATAATAGGCGCGCCTCGCGAGGGGGCGACCTGCGAGTCACACGCAGCAGAGTGTGACGGAGACCCTGCTGGGCGCGAATCGCGGTGACGGTGTCACAGCCGCGCCGCCCGGGGAGACGTGCACACACCCGGGATGGCCGCGGGACGCGCCATGCACTGTCTGCCTCCAAAAACTGAACTGCTAATTTTGTTGAGAGAGGGAAAAAAACAGGCGTAGGAAACGAGTTTAGCGCCGTTTGCGGCATTTTTCAGCGAAATTATTGCTGTCAAGAGAGAGCCGAGAGGTGCGCACAGCTGTGGTTCCAAAGGTCTCCAGCCATGCTTTTGACTCAACTTCGACCAAGGCCCACCGCTTCCCATCATTGCCTTTTTCGCATCCCACCATTGTGACCCATGCTTGGGTCAAGAAGTTACGTCATAATTGGTTAATTGGGTGCAGTTTAATTTGTGCATTCAATTCAAACCTTAAAGTCGTGTGAGTGTGTACTAAACAGCTTGCATTACAGTGAACTGGATGTGAAACCTACATGAAGTATAGCGTTATAAAGGCAAAGCCAGTAATCGTAACAAAACAATTAAAATAATAGCTTACACACGACAATCTATTTGAGTAATTAGTTTGTGATAGTAAGCAGACAGGCTATCTGTTAGAAACGTGTCAGAATAGAAACGTAAACAGCCTCCGCCTTCTCAACAACAGTAAAACAAGCCTAATCGCTTGAGAATTTAAATACTAGTGAGTAGGCAACGCCTTTGTTTATACATTGCTTTCAGTGATATAACGGAAATCTCGATCTGATATCTGAATTCAAACCGAGACGGATACAACGAAAGGTGATAAACGGCAAGGACATGAGCTCGGACAATGTGCTTTTGAACGCTAGAGGGCGACACGTTGCCACGGTCTGGGGAGGTTTGACTGACAACCAGCCAGACTGACTTATAGTTCTTCGTTGCAAACACTAGTGGGCGAAGTAGCTAGAAGGGTGAAACTCATAAAAAATGTTCATTATTACTGGCCGTTTGAAGGTGTTACACATTTCCATATGTATTCTCTTTCGGGGATCTGTTAAAAGCCTTACACTTAAAATGGGAAAATAAATAAAACTATAAGAAACACACATTTTAAAGACATAATAGTTGATGTACAGTACTCTGAGAGATTAGTGGTACCAAACCACTCTATGTAACCTTTTTGTCATCTGACCCTAGCTCTTTCCACCCCAGTCTCTCTGCTTCCCTGTGACTCTGTAATACACTCCCTCTGCTCTTTCAGCTTGAGCAGCCCTCCCTCCTTTCCCTCAACCTGCTGTGTGTACCGGGAATTTTCCCTCTCTCTGGACATGCCGAGCACTCTCCCTCGCTCCCTCTCTCCCTCTCTCCCTCTCTCCCTCTCTCCCCGCCTGATGTACTGTGACAGTGTGGATTGTGCGCTGGCCCCCAGCGGTCTGTTGGCGTGGAAACAATCAGCTTTGACAGGAAGAGGGGTGGGGGGGGGGGGGGGGTTACTGCGGCCTGGGGCCTTTGCATGATGAACCAAATAGAGAGATCTGTCTTGAGAGAATGGGGGGGGGGGGGCAGGAGAGAGAAAGAGATAGGTAAAAAGATGAAAAGGAGAGAGAGAGATTTAATTAGGTAAAAGCAGTCACAGAAACTTGATTGTTGTCTTAATATGGTTCCAAGGGTGACCGTGTGTGCTCATTGAGTGTATAGCAACACCAGCACTATTCAAATGTCAGATTATACCATTAAGAAGAAGCATGCTGGGGCCATGCTGAAGAGACTTCATGTGTGGGATCATTTCTGCAATCTTCTTTTTTATCTCAGATGTCATTTCCCACTTAGCTAGGACAACAGACCTATAATAATGAATACATTCATTCATCTGTCACGGTTGTTATCGTCCGCTCATGTTTTCATAAGGACTTTTGCACGTTTATTAGCTGATCATATGTAGGGTGATGAAGTCACATAATATTTAAGGCTACAATACATATGCCATTCCAGCCCACATCTCATATTTATATTACTACCTAGCATTAAACTTCCCTTTCCTATCATGTACACAAGGTATGGCGAAATAGGTTTATGTTGTCCTATAACAATGTTGTAGCTATGTTTTTTTTTAGTTTTTGTTTTTACATGAATTCCAATTATTCCCATTAATTAGGTCAATTCAGTGCGTACACTTTCCCCATTTAAAGAATGTAACGCTTCTCTGATCATCACAATGTCACAGGTTCAGAGTCAGGGTGGGACATAGGCCTAATTGTACCATTAAGGAAACCAGGTCTCGATAACCTGATTTTACTCCAGTAAAATATTCACCTGTAAATTGACAAAATGTACAAACGTAAAGCGCCACGGATAAGTGCTTGTTCTGCGTATACATTATGTAGCCTATCTCAAACGGAATGTTTCAAGGGGATCGTTTTAATGTATTTTACATGGCTACTTAAGGAATCTGAAAGAAATATACGAAAGGGTATATTTATACCGAAGTGTCTCAAAAAATGGTTTCAATATTGGTCTATAGTTGAAACTTGTCTTTCCCCTGACACCCTCTACGTCTTACCGTTTAAAAATTGTGGTGCTGACGAATTCGGGTGACAAAGCCTGTTGGTCTGGGCGGGTTCAGCTGCCTCGCCTGCTTTAACCAGCTAATAAATATGAAAACAGCGGGTTTAAACTTTTATTCGTTCACTGCCTGAAAGGATTATACCATTCTATAGAGTCCCATGTAAATCCTGAAACCTCATAATGCCAAATGTTGTCTCATAAAACTGTGTCGGACAATGGCACAAGAAAGGAGGCTTTTTCACGCATAAAGGGTTTTCACAAGAGCACATTGAGTGCAGACCCGCCGCGCCACGCCCCTGGATTATTTTGCTGTCCGTGAAAGCGCGACTTGGAGCGGCAGGTGCGTGTGCCAGGCACGGGGGTCGTGAAGTGGGGGAGAGGGCTGCTTCGAACTCGGGCAGCTGCCGGGAGGAATTTGTTCAGGGGTTGTCACTTCCATTTATTTTGCTCTCTTTCACCCCTTCAGATGAAGTGATCTCTCGTGCCCAGGTTCCCCGCACGCCCATTCCCAGTTTAGAGGAGCAAAGCGCCGCTAAACGGTGACACCCGGCGAACAATAGTGACAGAGGGTTGCAGTCCCATCCCGTCTCAACACCGTGAAATTGTGGATTAGACCGAGAAGCAGTCCCGCTGACACCGGCCTAGTATTTTTCACATATGATAATCAATTGCTAAACTTCTGGCAAGTTAAACAAATACCCAAGTTAAGATTTTAACACCAGCGCATTCTGCTCCTTTATGCTAAATCCCTATTTTTCTTGATCGCTGCTGTACAGGCCTATATAAAAACTTTTGTCTGTATGATCAACACACACATTGGTATGATAAGACCTCTCCAAAATAAATCAAATAATAGTATGTTACCTGTTAATAGATACATACACATAGAATGTAAAGCAAAATTGAGCATCCACAAAATTTGAGTGAAAAATCCGTAAATGTGATGCAGAATTGTGAGTCTTTCTTTGTACCTACGAAGTGTGTGTGTGTGTGTGTGTGTGTGTGTTATTAAGGGGTTTTATTATGTGGATGGAGGCTTTAATTCAGCCCAAGGGTTCGACTGCCCCCCCATCACCACTACCACCACCACCTCATTCCCTAATCTCAGTAGTTCAAGACCAGTCTCCCACTCAAGCAACTCTACCCCAGGGCAATGGTTCCTTAATCCTCCAAAACTCAGACATGAGTCCCATAGGGTTTTGGCACAGACACACACACACACACACACACACACACATACACACATAAAATATTCCAACTATAACAGCAGCACTGCTCACTCCAGTAATTGTAGGAAAGAGCATTGCGCCTCCTCATTCCGCAAAAGATAATGGGATAATTCCTGTTTATTAATCTCAACTCATTCAGGAAATTGAATCCAGGCAGACCATAGAGAATATGGGTGGCAGTTATATCAGACTATACTTAAACTCAGACAATTTATCCACAAGTCCTTACTTTCACTGTTGTGAGTCTTCAGTGTGCTGTAAAGGCATCAGCACATGCACAATGTATGTGATCACCATTTATCAAGGCCTTCTCAGCTGAAACAACCTATAATTTATCACCGCAGAAAAAGATAGACGCACGGAGTCAAGTTCTAAAGATGATCCAGTCGCCCATTCATTAAACTTTTATTCAAAGTGTCTCAGAAATTCAAAAGGCCCAATTACACGCATTGCTTTTCACTCGGGCAGTTTTGGGTGAGGATTGCTTGCTCAAGGGTATGTCGGGCATCATTACAGTGCGGTCACCAGGGATTCAGCCCTTCTCTCATCTGACAGACAGAGACCAGTGCGCTGGGCCACATTGTCTGGGACACACTTAGAGATGGGGTGACTGGATGGCAGACGTAAATGACAGACAGACAGACAGACAGACAGACAAAGAGAGATACCCGTTTTTCTCCAGAAGGATATAAAAATGTGTGTATGTGTGTGTCGTGGCGCGTGTGTGCGTGTTTGTGTGTTAGTGTATTAGCAGTCAGAGCACTGTGGCCCAGAGGCGATTCCTGTGTGCGCCAGCAATAAAAGGCAAAAGAGAGGAAGTGAGATGGGTGGGGGGTGAGCCAGGGTTGGGGTGGGGTGGGGTGGGGTGGGGGGGGGGGGTCTGTGAGAGATAGGGAGAGGGGGAAGGAACAGGGAAACAACCAGGAGCACTTCGAGCTCCTTCACTGTCATTGCACCCAGATCACGTCCCCGTTGGGCGCTCTCTCTCTCTCTCTCTCTCTCTCTCTCTCTCTCTCTCTCTCTCTCTCCATGTGAAAAGAGGAGAAGAGCATCTTTGGCAGGGTAATTAAGAATGGCCTCTAAACACAGGAGTACAGCAGGAATGTTCCAGATGAAAGTAAAATGATTAAAATAATTACAGGCTCAGAGCTGATGAGCTGGAGTGCGGGGTGGCCGCCGGACATTTGTCTGTAATTAGTTAATTAATCTGAATGCAAATGATGAGCCCTAACGAAGCCAGTCAGGCTGAACCGAGAGAGAGGGAAAGAGAGAGAGAGAAGAAGAAGATGAAGAAGAATGTAAATTCACAAACGAGTATCAAACACCCAGCTTCATACCTTTCTTACACAGGCCAATACGCAGTTACTACATAATATACATATAATATTGCATTGACTTATACCTGAAGACAGCAAACGCATTCACTTTTTGTTGGAGTGTACATATATGTGCGTGTGCACATGCACACATACGCACACACACACACATGCACACAAACACACAGCATGGCAAATGTGCTCAGCCGTAGCCATGCTACCATTGCAAATTCTATAATCTTTGCAACACTATCAAATTTGCAACACTATCAAATGCTGGAAGGTGCACCTTCGGTGAGTAAATTTGTGAAATTCCCTGTGAAATGTGCCTGCTTCAACTGGGTTTAAATTCTTGACATTACATCCATTATAGTGATGAGCCTGGTCCTTTCAAGTTTTCAAACATTCACAGCGAAGTAACATTTGAAAAGGTTTCCAAAACATTACACTGTAAAAAATGGTTATAAATTTACAGTAAATTACTAGCTGCTAGTTTTAAATTTTAAATTAATTTTCTTCATGGTAATTTACTGTTAACCTATTCACAATTAAATGACAACTGTACACTGTGATTCCACAGTAAACAAGACCATGGATCACTGTGATATTGCCAGGGCCACCAGTTTGTCTCCACCCTGTGACCTTGAATGTCAATGGTTATCCTCCAGGGACCCCATAGGCCCTCCAACAGCACAGTCAAATGACTAATTGAGTTTCTTACTAAAAATTTTTTAAAAAACACAATTAGATGGGGATAGACAGGAAGGGAAATGAACATGGATGGAAGTTCAAATGTTACAAAACGCATGTCTTTGAGCCAGGCTTTCATCGTTACTCAGAACTGGAATAGCACAGCAATCGATCAGTTAAAGCAGTTCATTACACAGTTAAACTCAGGCCACCTGGTTTCTTGGGTCTGAATCGGTTGCTGATCTTAAGGAAAAAATAAAAACCTATGGCTCTTCAGAACCAGAATTGAGTATCACTGCAGTAAAAAGAAAAATGCAGCCATATAAAGCAGGGGTGTCCAATTTTATTTGAAAAGAGTTGGTGTAGCTGCAGGTTTTTGTTTTGCCCAGTACTAAGACACCTGATTCTACTTACGACCACAGTTATTTAGTTGAATCATGAATAAAAAAAATTTTGTTTAACTTTTTTGTGCAAGTTAAATGTTACATAACCGCTCTCATTTTAATTAGGGCATTTCCCACTGCTTCTAACAAAACCTATCATGCCCTCGTACAACACTTAAAAATACTGCAGAATCCATCCATTATCTACACACGCTCATCCCGGGCAGGGTCGCGGGGGTGCGGGAGTCTAACTCAGCATGCATTGGGTAAGAGGCAGGAATAGGCCACTAATCTATCGCAGGGCACACGCCATTCACTCACAAACTCATACCTATGGGAGGAAATCCAAACAGACACAGGGAAAACATACAAACTCCACACAGACAGGCCCAGGCCAGACTCGAATCCAGGAAGTGACAGTGCTACCCACTGCATCGTGCCACCCTATACTGCTGTATGTCCACTAATCAAACTAAAATGAGTTGCTTGTAAACATCGCCGTCAACCATCATCTGTGCTTAATTAGTAGCAATTAGTTTATCAACTTAGATTACTGAGTTGGCGCAAATGGGCTAATTGTTTGAGAAGGCGATTAATAAAGAGACTATCGTGACCACTAGCTGGCAAAGTACAATTTGAGAAAACAAGAGGAGACAAACTGGTGGCCCAAGATATAGCTGTATGCTACTGTAGAATTTCAGTAATCATCTGTATTTTCACATATCAGTTGTAAAAGTAATGCAACTCAGTAGCCAGTAATTTACTGTAAATCACAGTTAATATTGTTAAATACTGTAAATTTGAAAATGTAATGCAATTTATAATAATAATAATAATGATAATAATAATAATAATAATAATAATAATAATCAATCAATCCATTTTTATTTGTATAGCGCTTTTATAGCTCTTTTATAGTGCTTTCGACAAAGGAGCTTTGTCACAAAGCAGCTTTACAGAATAATAATTAATTGCATTTACATAGGGCTTTTCTCACACTCTAAGCACATTACAGTGGTTAGGGGAAAACTCGCCTCAACCACCGCCACTGTCTAGCCACTACCTGCATGATGCACTGCAGCAATTTTGCACCAGAACGCTCACCACACATCAGATGAGGTAGAGAGGAAGAGAACTATTTTTTAGCCAAATAATCTTTAAAGACCACAGTGAGTCAGGAACTCAGTTTAACATCTCATCTGAAAGACATTGTCTCCGGTCACTGCACTGGGGCATATTCTACTAGAGGGAAGATCACCAGCAACTGGCCTACCAACACCACTTCCAGCAGCAACTTTCCTAGGATGTCTCCCATCCCAGTACTAACCAAGCCTACTTTTGCTTAGCTTCAGCCATTTGGCTGGAGCAGGGTGCATGGTTGTATGGCTGCAGAGATTTTACAACACCTTTTCTAATTAGGTACATTAAAATAAAAACAAAGACATCCATTTTGGATATTAAGTGGTTTTTTATACTACTAAAATTTATTTGCTTGAAACTTAGAACCATTGATTTCACAATAAAATGCTGATTGTAATATTTACTGAGAAATATTATTGTTAAATCTAGCAAAATCAGGTAATTTTAACAATGTGTTCTTAACCTCAATGTAATGTCACACAATTTAAAGTTTGTTTAATGCCATGTTGTCCACATGCAACAAGGAGGAATATTATCAGAGGAATGTTATTGATCTATTTCTGATTGGGATGTCTGGATTTGTATTGTTCCACCTCACCTCACCTTGTACCATGGTCAAAGCCATGATACTATATTATAAAAATAAGTACATGAGTAATATATAACGCACATTATACTCCTTTATATTGTAGCAGCCAATGTATTAAATTTTATTCCGTGTTTTCATTATTGCGGAAGCAGTAATTCAAACAAAACGGTGTTGGGATGTTACAACACTTATCTTTTCGGAAAAGATTATCTACTGGTGACGTACACATAGGCTATTAGAATTGCTTGTGTAGTTTAAAATCGATTGCTGGAATTCTCTGTTCACATTACACTGCGCGCATAGACATAGGCCTACTCGTTGGTAGCCTATGAAATGCTTAAAGGCAATTTAGAAATATTGAACCAAAAAAAACAGTTTGTTCCCCAAACAATAAACATTGAATAACCCTTCTTTTCAGTCTGCACATCAACGTTTAAATTAAAAACGAATCCGCCTTCTCTTCCTTCATTTACAGGTCTTGGGGCTATGCACCTTGCTGCTGACACTTATCTGATTGTAACTTTTCCCAGCTGTAGAGATGTGTTCTTGTCATTTTAAATCCATTTTTGTAAGTCGCTCGGGCTAAAATAATTTTGGCTGTAATGTAAATTATCTATATTGAAAATCGCGTTGGTCTGGAAAGTACGGGAAGTGCGGTTTGCTACCCTGTCACGTGTAGCTTCTGTCGGCCTCATACTCGTGTGACGTTATCATTGTGCGCCGTTGCTCATATTTGCTGTGTAATATATGCGCTGAAAAGGCTGGGGTTTCGGAGGGACGACAGAGATTAAAGAAACTCGAAAGAAATTCATACATTAGCCTACAGTTGCTTTAAACTCGTTTTGAGATTAACAGTATGGAGTATTTGATCGGTATCCAGGGGCAAGACTTTGTCTTGGTAGCAGCAGATAATGTTGCGGCCAGCAGCATAATTCAGATGAAGCACGGTATGATTGAGCTAACGTTAGCTACTTCGCTAGCGAGAAAGAAATGTCTCCATGTTATATTAAATTCAGTACTGAAGTAAAATAGTTTCTGAAAGCTGTGGAAACTCTTAACTGCAATTGGAATAGCTGTAAAAACGCGTGAACCTGGTTTGTTGAGTTAAATAAACTCATAGCTTGAAACTAAAACTGCTAACGTTGGCCAGCTAACTATGTTTGTATGTGTTTCACTCTCTATGTACAGTTTAGCTTTATAACAGGCCAGCATTAGTTGTCTTAGCATTATTTTAGATTCGTTTGCTTGCTATTGTTCGTGACTTTATTGGCTGAATTAGTCTCTATCCGTAACTAGCCCATTGTAGTTTACTCAATGACTTGGTGGTTAAATAGAAAGTGAAAGTGACACATGGGAACTCATCCCAGTGTCGACGTTTTACTATTCCTTCTTAGCTAATATAGAAGTATCCTTAATCCTGTATAATGTGTCTAATATGCTTCCGTATCGAGTGTGGTTTATTTACATTCAGAATTTTGGCAAATTCCATAGATTTTTCCATTGACTTACTGTTGGCAGATGTGTACTCAATGTGTACTTTTTTTGTTGGTTCGTGTCAATAAGTAATGTTAATCTCAAAAGTGCATGGTTTTTTTTTCTTCTTTTACAATTGTTTAATGTTATGTTTAGCAAAAACTGTGATTCCTATACATGTGCACATCGGCTGTGTATGAGTATTGCTTTATGTAATGACACACTTTTATGTTGCTGTGCATGTGGCCTGCAGACTATGACAAGATGTTCAAGCTGAGCGAAAAGATTCTGCTGCTGTGTGTTGGAGAGGCAGGCGACACCGTGCAATTTGCAGAGTACATTCAGAAGAATGTCCAGCTCTATAAGATGAGGAATGGTGAGTCCCCCTTCCTGTGGTTGAGTATGACATCGTTTGCTGAGAGCCTATGGATCTGTAGCGTGTTTTAGCCACCAGACCGACCTCAAGCCTGAACGGCATCTCTTTCCATGTGGTATCCGTGATTGAGCTAAAGGAACGCCGTGGTTGTGTGGACCAGGGAACGGGAATACCGCTTAGTCATTATTTTTAGTCCCTATGGTCTCTGCTCCTTATGACATACCCGGCATCTTCCTTTCTATCAAATGGAACAGGCAGTGAATGATTCTGAAAATGACATGTGCTCAGCAAATCTATTTAATTACTGTTGCTGTTATGTATAGTAAATTGCTGGCCCTCAGTTCATGCTGTATCTGTGATCTCATCTTTCTCTCTGTCTGTTAGGTTATGAGCTCAGCCCTGCTGCCGCTGCAAATTTCACTCGCAAGAACCTCGCAGATTACCTTCGCAGTCGGGTGTGTAAATCTGTCTGTCTGTCTGTCTGTCTGTCTGTCTGTCTGTCTGTCTGTCTGCCTGTCTGCCTGTCTTGTCTGTCTGTCTCAAGCGATTCTACACACCCGTCCGTCTGTCCTAGGGGAGTCTCGTATTGGAAACATAGCGTTCTCTTTGAATATTGTTCTAAATATTTGTAGGCCTTATGATTAATTAGTTTTAATATTAGTTTTTATTAAGAGACTGGGTATGTAAAAAAAATCCCTGGTGAGAGTAAAAGTTTTTTAGGTAGGTTCTGTTAATATCATATCGCAATTTAAAATACATACTCTGTTGGAAGTGTGGGTGCGTACGGCGAGTTCTGGCTCACTGTCTTTGGCATTGTCAGTGTTTTGTGACTGTGCCAAATGTACCACTTCAGTCTCTAAGCAGTACCATACCTGTTTCTACCCTGTCATTTGACACATCCTTTCCCAGTCTAGTGAGTGAGTGAGTGAGCGAGCAAGCGAGAGCAATAGAGAGAAAAAGAGAAGAGGGAGAAAGGGTGCCAGATCCCAGGTCCCTCTGTCTTCCCCCACTCCCTCTGTCATGGTTGCCGTGAGTCAATTTGTTAGGACACGTGTGGCTGTTGCCTGTCACAATAGCAGGAGGGGGAAAATAATTACAAAAATAATTAGTGTACGTGACGAAGGCTGGCTGACGAGGTATCGTGAGACACCGGGTGGCGGTGCGGGGGGTGCCTGGGCGGGTGCGGGGGGGGGGGGGTCCCAGGAGTCCGCCTGCTGCCACCACAAAGAGCGTGAGGAGCTGAAGGCTGCTGGTGGCGGGATTTACCGGCCGCCGCTCCGCTTGCTGCTCACTGCTGCTCCTCCGTGTTGACCTGGCTGTTCTGACTGACTCCTGTGCTGAAGGGCAGACACGTTGCAAACAAACATTCTACTAGGTCACTTGCAGGATAAGTATACTTAAGCAAAGTAAATTCTAATTCCCGTCATTTTGTAGTAGTCTCCATGCTCCGCGGTGCCGTGGTTCATATCATGAAAACACAGTAGGTCCTCTGTTGTTTGTTCTGGTTAGATGTGCAGGTGAGGTGCTTGTCACAGGTGAGGTTTGTTGTTAGAAGCCAGGAGTGGGTGACGTACGTCTCTTTGGTCCCCATTGCCTGTGTAGGTTAGAGAGATGGATCTCTGTCTGTGTACCTACAAGGCGTCCAGCACAACAGGGCCCTCCTGGCTCCCCTGGAGTTCAGAGCTGGGGCCCCTGAGCGACAGCAGTGAGCCGTGCGGATTAATGCGCTGCACTCTTATCCCACTCCACCGCCATGTCACACGCTGCTGCAACCCCATTGGTGAAACCGTGGATGATTTACCCGCCAATCAGCAGAGGGTCACAAACAAAGAAATTATCTGGATTTTGAATATGTTCGTGTGCAATAGTTTTTGCCCCTCATCGTGGACCAGTGTTCAAGTGCAGGTCCCAGCTGCACATTTGGGTGCGCAGTGTGTGTGTCTGTATTGTTCTGTTCAAATCAACAAATCAAGCAAATCAACAATTAATGAAAGAGATTGAAAAGGGAAAATGAGTTAAGACTGCATAACTGAGGCTAGGTAAGGTCAGGCTTTTGACGTGAGAAGTGTCCGCCTCTTCTGTAGATCTGTGGACTGTGTGGTGTCTATATCCATATTTCTGCCTACATATGTGTATGTGTCTTTAAATGATGCCATTTTAGTACTTGAGTTTGTGTGTGTGTTAAGCTGACGTGCAAGGCTTAACCGGCGTGTGTGTGTGAGAGAATGATGGTCTATCTGTGTTCATAACTACTGTGCGTGTGCATGCATGCGGATGTGTGTGTTAGTGCTTGTCTTTCTGTGTGTGTGCATGCGTGCACGAGTGCTGATCTTTCAGTGTTTGTAACTCTGTGTGTATATTTGTGTGTGTGTGTGCACGCGTGGGGGTGTGTGCACGTGAGTGCTGGTCTCAGTGTTTGTAACTCTGTGTGTGTATATACGTGCGTGTGTTTGTGTGTGTGTGTGTGTGTGTGTGTGCGCGCGCGCGTGTGCGTTGGGGTGTGTGCATGTGAGTGCTGGTCTCAGTGTTTGTACCTGTGTGTGGTGAGAGTGGGAGTTCAGGTGTGGGGTTAACGAGCATGCTGCCTCTCTCTCCCGGAGGTGCAGGTGAAATGAGGGGGAACTGATTATGCTGCTGATACTGTGACACTGTAACCTGTGAGACAGGTGCAGGAGGCGGGGGTGGGGCCACCGGGGAGGGACCCAGGGGGTCTTCGATGAGTTCAGACACGGGCCCCTTCCCCGCCCCCCAAGCCTCCTGCCACCCCGCCCCCCCCCCCCGGGGGTTCAGAGCAGAGACAAGCTTCCCTCACGGCCCCACAACAAAACACACATTCAGTCACAGAGAGCCTGAGGCTGTGGGGGCTGAGGTACACACAGAGCTGAGGTTAAACTCCCTCTCCTTCAGGCAGACAGAAGCCACAGCCGGCCCGTTCTGTCATGGGCCCATCACACAGCTAACAAGCATCATTTGGGGTCCTGCTCATCAGAACACTATTCATGACCCACAGACTGTAAAATAACTCCACATTATATGTATGAGACACTTTCCACAGACATTCACAACAGCTTCTGCAGCTATATGCACAGTACTGCTTACTGTGTACATGGAGTTGATTGACGTGTTCAGAAGAGTTCCATATTTGAACGTGCGTCGGGCTTCATCTTTAGAAGGGGTCTGTTCATTAAGGGGGTCACTGGCTTGGAAAGTGTAGGATCCGCTGGTCTACGGGGTCTACCTGCCAGTCATTCGCCATTTTTAAGTCCGATAGATGGAGGGAGGGACAGGGTAGTGGACTGCAGGGAGGGATGAATGGGCAAATTGATGGATGAGAGAAGTGGAGGAATGGGGGGGAAGAAAGGCTGGTGGATGAGTGAAGTAGAGGGAGAGCATGAGATTGACGGAGAGGAAGAAGACCGGTTTGAAGGAAGAAGAGTTTTAATGAGACCTTGGCGTCACTCCAGGGCAGAGGGTAGGGGCGAGGTGGGGGGGTGAAAGCAGCGGGGGGGGCTGTTTTCCGGCAGATGTCACACTGCCGGTGACACCCAAACCTCCCCCCCACCACCCCAGACCCCTGACACCCACCTCCCTCACCCCACATCTCAGCAGTTTCACACCCCCCCCCCCCCCACCCCACACACACACTTTCTGCTGCTGCTGCTGTTGTTGTTGTTTCATCTCTCATTTTATTTAGTTTAAAACCAGAGCTGTTAATGAGAAACTGTTTCTTTAGTGTGTGTGTGTGTGTGGGGGGCGGGGGGGGGCTTTCGGCTCCAGCCATTCAGCGGCTGAGATGGGGATTTTGGCTGTGCCTGTGCATGTCTGTCTGTGTGTGTGTGCGCCTGTGCGCACGCGTGCGCGTGTCTGTGTGTGCATGTGTGTGTGCGTGCGCGTCTGTGTGCGTGTGTGTGTGTGTGCATGTGTGTGTGTGTGTGTGCCTGTGCGCACGCGTGCGCGTGTCTGTGTATGCATGTGTGTGTGCGTCTGTGTGTGTGCATGCGTGTGCGTCTGTGTGTGTGTGTGTGTGCGTATATGTGTGTGTGTGCGTGCATCTGTGAGTGTGTGTGCGTATATGTGCGTGTGTGTGCGTGTGCATGTGTGTGTGTCTGTGTGTGTGTGCGTGCGTGTGTGCACGTGTCTGTGTGTGTGTGCCTGTGTGTATGTGTCTGTGTGTGCGTCTGTGTGTGTGTGCGTGTGCGTATATGTGTGCAAGCGTGCGTGCGTATATGTGCGTGTGTGTCTGTGTGTGTGTGTGTGTGTGTGTGTGTGCGTGCGTGCGTGCGTATATGTGCGTGTGTGTCTGTGTGTGTGTGTGTGTGTGTGTGTGTGTGTGTGTGCGTGCGTATATGTGCGTGTGTGTGTAAATCATGCATCGTAGGCCCTGTGGATACAGTAAGCCGTGACCGTGTCTCTTCTGTGTGAACACAGTGCATGTTAGGTGTCGTGGGTTGACCCCTGTGGTGTGACCTCTCCCTCCTGCAGACCCCGTACCACGTGAACCTGCTGCTGGCCGGCTATGACGAGGCCGACGGCCCCGGGCTCTACTACATGGACTACCTGTCCGCCCTGGCCAAGGCCCCCTTCGCTGCCCACGGCTACGGAGCCTTCCTCACCCTGTCCATCCTGGACCGCTACTACAGACCCGGTATGGGCCTTTCTGTCTCCCTCTGTCTGTGCCCTTCTCTCTCTCCCTCCGTCTCTGCCTTTCTCTCTCTTCCTTCCTGTCCTTGTGTGCGTCCCCTCCTCCCCGCATCTTCCTCCGACGCGCTCTTCGTCTGAGCCTCTGAGGCTTTTTTGGCGTGACATGTTTGACGGTGCTGTGATGAAGATGGCGTGCTGTCCCTCTCCCAGGCATTGCGCATGCAAATTCTGCTTTATTGCCTCGGCTGGAAGCGCCAGCGTTGTGCAGTAATGCACTGCAGTGGGCCAAAGACAGGAAAGCGAGGGCGAATGCAGACATGCACTGAGGGACGGAAGACTACAGGGAGCAGGGCTAAAGACTGCACGGAGGAAGAAACTGATGAACTGCGTTTGTGTGCCTCAGTGGTTTAACGGCAGCTCTCATTTCCCCAGCAGTGACGTGATGTGTTAATATAAAAGCTGCTCTGGCTGCGTACGCTGCGCAGGTACATGTTAATATAAAAGCTGCTCTGGCTGCGCACGTTGCGCAGGTACATGTTAATATAAAAGCTGCTCTGGCTGCGCACGCTGCGCAGGTACATGTTAATATAAAAGCTGCTCTGGCTGCGCACGCTGCGCAGGTACATGTTAATATAAAAGCTGCTCTGGCTGCGTACGCTGCGCAGGTACATGTTAATATAAAAGCTGCGCAGGTACATGTTAATATAAAAGCTGCGCAGGTACATGTTAATGTAAAAGCTGCTCTGGCTGCGTACGCTGCGCAGGTACATGTTAATATAAAAGCTGCGCAGGTACATGTTAATATAAAAGCTGCTCTGGCTGCGTACGCTGCGCAGGGACATGTTAATATAAAAGCTGCTCTGGCTGCGTACGCTGCGCAGGTACATGTTAATATAAAAGCTGCTCTGGCTGCGTACGCTGCGCAGGTACATGTTAATATAAAAGCTGCGCAGGTACATGTTAATATAAAAGCTGCGCAGGTACATGTTAATATAAAAGCTGCTCTGGCTGCGTACGCTGCGCAGGTACATGTTAATATAAAAGCTGCTCTGGCTGCGCAGGTACATGTTAATATAAAAGCTGCTCTGGCTGCGCACGCTGCGCAGGTACATATTAATATAAAAGCTGCTCTGGTTGCGTACGCTGCGCAGGTACATGTTAATATAAAAGCTGCTCTGGCTGCGTACGCTGCGCAGGTACATGTTAATATAAAAGCTGCTCTGGCTGCGCAGGTACATGTTAATATAAAAGCTGCTCTGGCTGCGTACGCTGCGCAGGTACATGTTAATATAAAAGCTGCTCTGGCTGCGTACGCTGCGCAGGTACATGTTAATATAAAAGCTGCTCTGGCTGCGTACGCTGCGCAGGTACATGTTAATATAAAAGCTGCTCTGGCTGCGCACGTTGCGCAGGTACATGTTAATATAAAAGCTGCGCAGGTACATGTGCACTGATATGTTGTTGTGCTCCGCTCAGCCCCAGGGCTTTGGCATATGGCTACACGCACGGCTGCTGTTGTGGCTGCAGGTTCCTCTCCTAGCATGACTGGCACTTTTCTGCACCCAGTCATGTTTAACAGGGGTGAGGGTACTGGTGGTCCTCTCTTCTCCTTTTCTGCCCATACTTTCTCTCTCTCTCTCTCTCTCTCTCTCTCTCTCTCTCTCTCTCTCTCTCTCTCTCTCTCTCTCTCTCTCTCTCTCTCTCTCTCTCTCTCTCTCTCTCTCTCTCTCTCTCTCTCTCTCTCTCCCTCTGTCCCCCCCCCCCCCCCCACCTGCTTCTTTCTCTCAGGTGATTTGTTTCACGTCGGAGGTAGGATGTAGTGGTGTGGCTTGTGCAGTGTGTGCTGATGTTAAAGCAGTGCTGATAGAGAGGCTGTCTCTGTGCCTGTGCAGATCTGACCCGGGATGAGGCGATGGATCTTCTGAAGAAGTGCGTGGAGGAGGTGAGACTCGTCTCCCATTACCAGCTACAGCTGCCTTTGGCTCTATCACATTACGGCTGCCATTTTGTTGTTTCTCTAGATTGCCTTTTTCCCCACCCCCGACTACCTTTATTTCCAATTAGCTTCTAATGTGCAGCTTTGAAGGTTCAAATGATAAGAATCCTCTCTCTATTCATTTATGTTAAAAATGTATTGTTGAACTTGTGTCTTTATTTCAAGCACAAATATGTGGTGTCATGGTGGCCACATTTACAACAAATGTCAGTTGTAAATGTAGTCATTTCTGAAGTTAGAAAACCAACAGGCAAATTATTTAATAACACAAAGAGTTATTTTTTTTAATGTGTCATTTTTAAAGCCCCAGAGTAAAGTCTCTTTTCAGTTTGCATATCTCACTGAGTGCTGTTACTACAGGCAGCTGGCTGCAGTATTCCTGACCGGTGTTCAGTTATTGACCTCTAGTCAGTCCATCTATGTGTCTGTGTGCCAGCTGCCAGTGTGGACTCATTACCCACAAGCACACAGGGACACTCCTCAGTGTAGTTAAGTGCAGATATGGGGGAAAGCTGTGGAGAAATGACCAGACCTGTTGACTTCCTGAACTGTATTGTCCTCTCTTGATATTGACAGAGAAGATTCAAAGCTAAAGAAATCAGGTGTCCATAATAATAAAAGTACTCATGCCCTACTTAAAAATGACATTGCATAATGTTTATGGTTATTCTGCAGTCACTGTTATTCAGTGACTCACACAGCTACAGCTGAAGTAAAGGACTGATTCACATTGCACAGATAGAAGTGAAGACTGTTAGACGTGTCATCAGTTGTCATTATAGGCTGCAGCTCACTCTCTTTGCTTTTTCCTGGGTGTTTAGGGAAAGTGTCGAGCAGCACAGTGGAGAACATAATTTTAATGATAGTTTCTGTTCTCATTCTGTATTCCTTTATCTCTCCATTTTTCATGTATCATAAGTAAATTGTCTCTCTTCCTCTAGCTGAAAAGGCGCTTCATCCTGAACCTGCCCTCCTTCAGCGTCCGTCTGATTGACAAAGACGGCATCCACGATCTGGAGAAGCTGCCTCTGGCCCCCAAACAGCCCTGACCTTTGACCTTCCAGTAGAACTGAGCATTGACCCGCCCAGAAGCCCTCATCCTCTTTTGTACTAGATATGCGTTTCATGAGACTCCCAATAAAAAAATGCTGTGCTTTGCTGCCCGACTGCCTACCTTTCTCTGTGGTCATGAATTTGCGGTTGACAGATTCTGTGTGAAAGTTCTGTACAGCAGTGACCCAGGCAGAGGTTTCTCCTGTGTGGGGGTCAAGGCTCAAGGGAATAGGTACTACAGTGGATCCGTTTCCTTGTGCTTCTGTCTGTCTGTTCTGTGGCGTTTTGCTTGTCTTGGGTCATGGACACAGCTGAACTCTTACTTGTCTGTCTGCGTGTATGTGTGTGGACGTGTGTACCTGTGCATGTGCTAGTTTTCAGATGTGATTGTGTATGCGTAACGTGCAGTGTGTATGCCTGTATAACGTGTGTGTGTGTGCGCGCATGTGTAGGAGCGAGCACGCGCACGTGTGTTTGCACTTGGTATGCGTGTGTGCAGACTCCCTCTCCTCCACACAGGTGATTAATAAACATTAAACAGTCCCTCCTCTCCTGAGCACACCGGAATCTGACGGGAAGAGGAACATATGTTTGCCTGGAGGCAGAGGGGGAGAGGTAACATCCCCGCTGAGTGACGGAGAGGGGAGGCGGGGGCTGGATCACGGGTTCGGGGGGGGCCAGAGAAGACGAGGGGAACAGGTAGGGTGGGTTGGAGCAGAGGAGGGGAGGTACTGCGGCAGATGGGGTGAGGGGGGGACGGTGCATCTCCGAACTTCACAGCTGCCCGTGTCCACGTGTGTGACTGCCGAGCACGGGCATCTCCGCTGTGAAACCAGCACAGCGCAGGTTTGAGTCTGAGGCTCAGAATAGGCGCATAGTTTCTGCAGCATGTCTAAAGGCTCTCTTGTGTTGTATTGAGCTGACTGGTGCCTTTGTCCTGAGCTTTAGGATATTCACTGAAGCAGCTGAAGATATAAAGCATGTGCCCTACTGTGGAGTCTGATCTCCAGGCCTCTGGGTCACAATAAGCACTATTACATCAGTGTAGCCTCACAGCTATCTGAAAATGAGAAAATGGCCACTTGAAATAACTCCTTATTGCTAAGGTATATTTCACATTGAACAAAAATCAGCACCTCCAGATTTTACTGAGCTCTTTGTACATACTTAAAAACTCCTTTTATCCCGTCATTTCCTTGACTCTTTTGGCAGTGACTCCAGCAGGAATATTTCTGGGGAATAACTTCATTGGGCTGATGTGTCCTACATTTAGTGCAGTTTGACCTGATGTCTGAAGAGCGGCAACATTTCCAGATTATTTACATTTCATATAGAATGCCAAAGTGTTTTCCACAGGTGTAGCAGCAGTACACCAGGAACGAGATTCTGGTATAAAAGTGATTTTATTTTCACGCAGCTGTTACTATTAACAGTGTCACAAAGTAATAAGTATGCACATTCTTTTTTTTTTAAAATCGGACAAAACGGTATCCCGGATATTTTATTTTCTCCCCGTTTGACATCCCAATCCTCTTTTCCTCGCTGCAACATCCTTCATGAGTTCGGGAGAGCGCAGACAGGCACCTGCTCTCTGGGGCCTGCGCCACCAGCTGCCGCTTCTCCTTCGCTGCGGAGGGGGCGCGGTGGTGGGGGGGGGGTGGACGCGATAGCGGGGCTCCCGGAGGACCGGAGGAGGCGCCTTCGCGCGGGAGGGCCCTCTCTGCCCGGGCGGCAGCGCCAGGCACGCGCGGCCCTGCTGAGCTAGCTCTCGCAGCCAGGGCACGACACAGACCTCGGGGCGCGCTGCTCACCTGAAAGCCGACGCTGCAGCGATACGCTGACTCCGTGACTCAGCCACCCTGTTTCTACACGGTGTTCTTCATCCTGTGTGACTCCAGCTCAAAAATGAACTGGAAGTTTCATGTAAGAATATGTGGATAACCAATATTGTAGCACCTGGTACCGAGCAGGACAAGACATGGATTCATTCTTTCTAGACAAAGAACAGGTAACAACAAGGGCATTCTTTAATATATTACATTTATGTCATAATACAATTATAACAACAATAATAATAGTAATAATAAATGATACAAGTACAAAACAACTTTTTTTAGAGAATGGTACTACCCCTAAAATACACTTATGTACCCCAGCTGAGCTGCCAGAAACCCTTTTCACAAAATAAATCTCCACCACATGACCTTCTCCCCCAACACACGCACATATATATGCACACGTAACATACACACAGGATAACATGCACGCCTGCCTGTTCTGAGGTATCAATGAAACATCCTCCACTTGTTAAACAGCTGTTATGACATCATCAATGTGGGCCAACAAGGCAGGGTGGGGAGGGGGGCGGGTAATTAGGTTATGTGTTTGCTGCCACTGTGGGGCCAAGAGTTCAAGTCCCACAATTGGGCTGTGCAGGCAGGAGGGAGAAACAGTAGTGCAGCTGTGAATCCCGTCTGAGAGCAGGAAGGGGGCGCGAAGGGGCCAGAAAGATAAATAAATATCGCTCCCCCATCGAGGAGGGGCGCCAGAGTGGGGGAGTCCATTTCTCCTTCGTTGGGTAGGGGGGGGGGGATGCTACTTGCGATGCTTGAGGTCCTTGTCGTGACCCTTGCCTCCCCCCTCTCCCTTGTCCAGCAGTTTGATGGCCTCCAGCAGGTAGCTCTGGAAGGCAGAGAGGGCGGCGCAGATGGCGGGGGTGCCGAAGCCGTGGGTGAGCAGGCTGAAGTGGGTCAGGTTGCCCTGAATGCTGGGCTCCAGGCAGGGGGTGGGCCTTCCCGCACCCAGAGGCGACCGGTCCTGGGACATCAGGTCAATAAACTCCTTGCAGACTTGCCTGTGGGTGAAGCATTTACAGCATTTGTATCAGACTAGCTAGAAAGCCATCATCGACCATGGACAGGATCGCTCGGATGAGTTTAACGTTTTTTGAACACGTCTGTCTGTCTCCGGCACCTTTTGTTGATGCACCGGAATAGCACATTCAAACCACAGTTTCAAGCGTCTGACATGCATTTAAGACCGGATATGTTGTTTTTTGTTTGTCTGTTTTTCTAAGCATTTAACATCTCTAACATCTCATTATGAGCCATTAGCATGATACCGATCTCGCTAGCGTTGCTGTGTGATTACACACTCCCAAACTCACAGCAACACTTTTAGCCACTTTGAGTGGCATGAGAGAAGCGCGGCAGAACGGTCCGCTAGATGCAGAGCTGCCTTCGCCATGTCTGAGTTCAGAATGACACAGGCACATACACTCACATCGATAAAGACCAAACAGGCTGGGAGAAACAGCCGTGTTTTGGGATATCGCCCGAGAGCAAACGCCCCAAAGGTTTTCAGCATATGTAAACAGAAGACTAAAAAAACACAAGTTTTTCATTAATGATGTAACGGTGATAAGAAAAAAGGTAACTAACGAATGGAGAGTGGACGCTGCAGTATTGCTGACGCAAACGAGAGCAAGTAATTAAGCAGCAAAAATTATTTTAATCCATGTCCAAACTGGGACATTCATATTATCATTTGAATACGTGCCCTGATGATGAGACCCAGCACGTGCGATAACTCTACATTTCAGGAATGGTAGAAGGGTTATGTTACATGTTACAGCTGATGCAACAAAAAAAAAGCACTACTGTCCCATTTTAGATTCAATAATAAGAAATGTCTATGATTTATTTTGATCTCAAAGAATGCAAACTGAAATAGCAAAAATATTTATTTGCAAGTAATGTTTATAAAATGTTATTAAAATGTTTTTTACTAGCATGGCTGTTTTTTTTTTGTTTGTTTAGTTTTTTAATGCAAGTGGGTTATCAATTTTTCACGGAAGATAATTTGTTTCAAAACTTTATAAATGTTAAAAAGATATATATATATATGTAAAATTATTTTAATAACTGAATTAATTGCCATGAATACATTAATAAACAATACAGCTAATCTTTAGATGTGGGCTACAAAAACTGAATAGCGCTTGTAGGCTAAAAAAGAGACATATATTTTGAGAAATGACCTGGAACCTGTTTTATTATTCATGGTAAACAAGGTGGGCAATTTCAGGATCACCTATTGGAAGCATATCTGATTACATCTCTACTACCATTCCAGTTCTGCACTTATATACAAAATATATAAATATATATAAAATAATGTTAGCAGTGATGGGAAAATAAATGTTCATAACCACTCTTCCTGTGTTACCATAGAATTATTTAAAATAACCTGATCTCTTTTAAAATTAAGATTGTTTAATGTAATGTCATAAAGGCACTGCAATATTCCAGGCAGTAATTAAAAACTTTTATTAAATAAATAAACTAAATCTGCTTATGAGTGAACCTAACTTCTATTGGAACGCTTCTTAATAATGCAATCAGAAACATTTATGACTGTTATCAGTTTAAAGGTAGGGCCACCAGGGCTATGCTGTATCATTATGTATATTTACCCATAAAAAGATAAACACAGCCAATTAAATGATCAATTAGTGAAAATAAAAATAAAAATGTACACAGCATTTTCTTTGTATGAGATAATGGTTGTGGCAAGAAATTAATCATACCTCACAGCCAACTATACTAGTGTTTTATATTTTTTGCAAACTGCAAATGAAATGATCTGTATTTTTAAAAAAAAGATTTATTATTGTACTTCCATTTATGTTGTTTTTATTTTTTATTTGCTATTGACACGGCAGATCCCAGTAAAGCTCATCGGTGGTCAACGGTGCTATATTAATGGGATTCTATGACATTAAATAACTACCAAAAAAATAGATTAAAAGACATATTTTGGAGCAAAGGATATCATAAAAGGTTCTCATAAAATCATCACGAATCTAATCAAATAAGCCGGTGCCCAGGTGTGCTTATTGTGTATCTATATGTATTTGATTAAGGTTGTCCCCTCATTTAAAAAAATAATAATAATTTGCTCTGTGCCAGTCACTTTGCTAATTAATGTTGCATGCATTTCTTTATTTTGAAAAATGGTCTAGTCTAAAAAGGATAAAAGATACATGGAAACTGTTTCCATTCTAATACTTAATTTAGAACATAACAGGACCTCTGTCTTCATGTGGGGCAAGCATACATGTTTGGATGTGACTGGAGCTCAGTTAAGGTATGTGGCTGGATGTAGGTGGAGCTTATTTAAGGCATGTGGTCTGCTGTGGGTGGAGCTTAGTGAAGGAGTGTGACTCGACGTGGGCGGGGCCTTACTTTGTAGCCAGCAGCATGCTTCGTCTTGCGTGCAGCTGGTCCGGGTCACTCTGTCTGCAGAGATACTCCGCCATCGCTCTAGCCGGGAACTCCGTCTCACACACGTAGCCGAAATCACGGGCCAGGTGCACGGCCTCACCTGAGGAGGGAGGGAAGGAGGAGGGACATGAGCCTCAGATGAGAGATTAGGATGTTGTGTCTGAATGTGCATGCATCAGGGCATCCATTCACAGGTGTATATGTTTCGGTGTCATTCTGTCTCACTGTGTGAGTTGCTCCCTCTGCCCATCAGGGTGACAGTCATCATGCCTGTCAGTCAGTCGCAGACTCACCCTCCACCAGCGCGGTCAGGAGGGTGACGTTGGCCGCCTTGCGCCGTCCAGCAGGGAGATTGAGGCCAATCTTTTCTAGACGCTCCCTCAGGCAGCGACCGCCATTTTTTGACTTGGCTCTGTGGAGAGGAAGCATAGAGCTGGTGAGTACACCCATAAGTCAGGTCTTCCGAAATGTTTTTACCAAACATGTATCCTCTATCTGTCTTCACTTCCTCTGTCCTCTCCCCACACTCTCAATCAGTGAGGTATTGGACAGTGAAAAGAAGTGGAAGTCTCATTGTACTTTATGAACACACGCTGACTTTCCCAATCTCTCTCTACTGTTAAGTCGAGCAAAATAGAGACGATGCATTTTTCAAGGCTTACAAATGAATTCAGATGTTTTTCAGCCTACATAAAAGCTTAATTGAAACCTACCAGTCTGTAATTGCATCAAACAAAACTTAACTTTTTTCTACAGGAATCATTTCTCATACAGCTCATTACAGTCTGATTAACTGTCTTGGGATGTGAATAGAAAATATTTATTCTTCAATGTGTGTATCACAATTTCTGACATTAGATGACCTTAATAAAGCCAACTGGCGTTAAACGTGTCTAATTAAGAACTGGCAGCTTGTAACAATTCACTAATAATTGGAATGAAAACCAGCAAACACAATGGGTCCCAAGGACCGAGTTTGGGAACCACAGCCATAATGAACAGACACATAGCTCATTACAACCTCCTCTGAGTATAACTGGTTTCACAGTAGTAACCATACCCCCCACCACATGGTCAAAACACATGGAAAAATTCCATTGTCCTGTCACTGGAACACACCTTTACTTTCCTATTCCCACTCTCTTCAACACGTCATGCCTACATGCCTCCATTCTCACCTCCTGACCCCCACCCTAAACCAAGCACATGCACCACCCTCCCCTCACCTGCGCAGGACTCCCCCCAGCAGGGAGGCGTTCAGGCATTCGGGCGGGGCCAGCCTTCGCTGCACCTCCCCCACCGTCACCTTGTACTTGGAGGTGGAACTGAGGAGAGACAGGCGTCCCGGGACCGAGCAGAAGACCTCGGCTGGGTTCGACACACCCCCGAGACCCAGCCCCTCCTTGCTGAGGGAGAGGGCCGAGAGGGCTGACCCATTCAGCTTGGAGGGCACAGGCACTGGAGGAAGGGAGAAAGGGAGAATGGGAGGGGTTGATTATTCATTTTTAAATTCCGTTTGTTGCATATAATGAAATGTCTAATAAGAAGTGTCTGTAGGTGTCCACTGGTGTAAATCAGACTATTCGTAATGGTCTGCTTGCTTCCTTCCTTGAGACGGTTAAATTAGAAATAATTTTCAACTAAACTAATACAAGACAACTATTCAACTTGAAACTTGTCGTTAATAAACTCGGTTTCATTTGTACGTTCATTTGTCCCCCAGTTTTTCCCTGTTACATCGCTTCTTTAAACGAAAGTTCGTTTTAACAGATTATCTTGTGTTATCATTGTCTCCGTTACCTATACATTTACGTGCAGTGTGAACAAAAGACCGAGTGTGTACGAACCAGTTTCTAACCCTTCCACTTCTAACATCTAGCATTTCCCAACAGCACACGCGCGCGTATGCCAACGTGTTCACACAGGCGAATTCCTGGCATCAGTGCAGATAATATATTACGTTATTTTGATATTTTTTTAATTTGCATTAAATGTTCAATGTAGCCGATATTTATTCGCAGTGGGTGGTACGCGATTACCTACTTCAGTCCCGGACACAAATGATCTCATACTCTTCCGCTCTGAGCTAGGCCCTTCTCTAAACGCTTTCTACATACGCGGTTATTCATGTAGGCGTACTTTTGTTCTTAACCGGAAAATCTTCACCAGTGAATTCGTTGAGCCTGTTTCGGCCCTGCTTACACCTGGCATTAACATGTGTCTCGTATTCAGATCGTGGAGCAATTCTTCGTACGTTATATATTAGTTATAGGCTATGTAGCGTCAGTTATTTTTAAATTACAATTACGAAGCCACACCGGGTATCTGGTATTTTTCCTAGACATGTGCTTAATCCGCTCCGCGCCCACGTGATAGAAGTATGTGAATTGGAGACACAATTGCATTTAAACTTTTACCAATGTGGCCGAATGACCACCAGCTGAAGTGGTTTAGAGAATTCAGATCTCCAATGTGTCTCGGGTGCATTTACACCTGTATTCTTAAGTGGTTTAGCCCGATCTGCATGAAATCCGATTATCCAGAATGTTAATGACAGATGTAAACAGATGTATCCAGGCAAATTGCCACAGTGTGTAAACTACTAGTGCACCCTACAAAATGTACTAAGTTAATTAGCTGTAGGTCTATATTTCATGTTTAACAATGACAAATTATGTGAAATTTGTCGTAACATTCATGAAGGTGAATATTTACTTTTGCAGTACTTATTTACAGATTACTTTTCCATGGTGTGAAGCAGAAAATACAGTGCTCAGGCATCCCTGCTGGCCAAAAGGTAAGATGACCAGCACAGGCACAAACAGCATCCCTCATTCTTCTCTTTCCCTCTCTTTGGCTGGTCTAATGTCAACATCTCTCACATGACTACATGACTATGACCTCGTGACTATAGATGGTCCATAAGAAACTGCCTCCAGGGTGTGGAAGGGTGTTGGAAGATATACAGAAGCAAAATAGTTGTTTGCTCTTTTCTGGTTTATTCATCTGCAAGTTTGTTCATATCAGCGTACTGCATAAATTAATGTGCCGTTGTACATCACCCAAACTACCCTCAGCACACACACACACACACACACAAACTCTCTTTCTCCCCCTCTCTCTCTCTCTCTCTCTCTCTCTCTCTTTCTCACCTTTCTTAATGACAGAGTGATCCAAGATGCCCAGGGCTGACCCCTCCTCCATTACCTGTGGTGAACATAAATTGTGTCATTAGTGCCAGTGATTTGTAAAGCACCTCAATCTTGGCTAGTAACAAAGGGTCCACATTGCTCCAGTATTTTTCTCTTTCTGATCCAGTCCGGGTTCTACCCAGGTGAGAAAAAGCCCCTCCTCGCTGGGGCAGAATAACCACAGCAGCTCTTCAGTGTAGTCTGTACGGTGGACACAGATACAGTCCCCTGCAGAGTGGTATTTTGAATAGCAGTGTGCAGAACAAGGTTCCGGACAGCAGCACAGCGGTCAGTTAAGTGTGGAGCAGTGGGCAGGGCAGCGGTGTGAAGAAAGGCACGGTTCTGGAGTTTAGCCAATGACGTGGGGATCGCAGCAGGGAGGTGTGAAACCACAGGTGCACCCTGATTTAACCCTGTACAGGTTTGTAGAAATTGTTTTACTCGAAACAATGGACATTAAAATGTTTGTGGGATGTAGCTGGGCTAAGACGTTAATGAAAACCGGATTTATGAACATTAATGAGTGATTCAGGAAAGAATGCTCATGTTTTATAAACATATCAGACAAACGCTGAAATGAACATAGTTCATAGTAAATTTAAAAAAGCACTCAGCCAATTAAGGCTCAAAATCATCCTCTGCAGACTACAGTCAGGGGTTCCACTGGTCCCCGGAGCATTTACTGGAGCACACGTCGTGTTTGTTCAGCTTCCTGCATTTCACTTAAGAGTTTCAAGTACACTTGTTCATTTTTACTGCAGCTGCCTACATCCATAGACCAAATACAAACAAGTGTAGCCTATCTACATGACTAAATACTGTAAAAATATATTTTTTATTATTGTTAATACATTTTATTTACTTTTTTTCAGGATATGTTTAAACCATTGGCTAAAGAATGTGAAATTACACCATCTCTTGTGCTTTGTTATTTGGACATTCGCCATATTTGTACATTTCGGATGAATACATTTCTGTTCTTGCACATTTCGTGCAGTTGAGCAAGTCTAATATGTGAGTGTTTCAATTAACTAGTTTAAAAAGGAACAGGAAAAGCCTGAACTATTACTCATTTAACTCTGTGCTACTGGGGCCAATATAGTGAGCACATCCTTCTGCTTCTTCATTTTGACACAATCGTTCCATGATAATAATTCCATAATCATTAGGCTACACTCTAATCCACCGGCGTGTATCTAGAGTTTTCTGACATATTTTGAAGGAAAATTTACTGGGTTCTGGGTATGCAGTGAATGTGTTAATTAAAATTTTGGTGTTTAGGTAAAAAAAAAGACATTTTTATTAAACTTTTGAAAATATTTTGTTGTTTTAGGTGCATAACCTAATCATAACATGAGAAGGATGGTCATGTTGTAATTTCAGTTGCAAATGTAGCCTACATGCTTGTTTCGGCAAGCTATGGGTTTTTTGAGGATGCTCTATTCGTAAAAAAAAATTCTAATAATACAATTATATAAAAGCTAAACTTAAATTACATTGACGCAATTATATTTACTTAAGGTCAGTTTTGTGTGTGATATTCATAGGTTATTTTGAAGTAGATAAAAAAAGTTAATTCCTGTCTTTCGTGTCTATAAACAGTTTTACAACAAAGGGCAACGGGAAAAGATTCGACGATAGTGGCCTTTAAAATAGATAATCGACCAAAATCGTTAAACTTAAGATATTAGTATAGATTAGGCGAATGCTACAGAACAGTCAGCAAGGAATTAATTTTAATCTAACAATTTGCAATCTGGGCGACGTATTCCTGAATCACTGTACAGGAACGGTACGGAATCGGTGCAGTAATGCAATAGGCTACAGAAAGTGACAAACGCATGTAGGATGCCAGGTGTACACGCGCTACTACATGCTCCTATAAACCAACAGCCGCTTTGAATTCGAGCCTCTTTGAATTTTAAGCCAGTGATGACCATGAAAAATAAAATCAGCATTAAAAATCAATGCCTTGTTATATGTTATATATACTACATCTTTTTTTCTAAATACACTTTTATTTTGCGTTGTCTTCAAATTCATTCAACAGAAAAAAACGCAGCGTTATACACATTTGGTTAGGTTAGATTTGTTTTTTATTTATTTTCCCTCTTTTCGAGCCATAAAAGAATTGTTTTCAACAATGCAATGTACTGGCAATAGCAGATGTGGTGTTTCTTGAGCAGCCATAAATATTATTAATACGCATGGTTTCGAAAAAGAACACGAAAAAGAACATAGCGCACAAAGAGTACAAGAACATACGAAGAGACCCACCTGTATGTCGTCAAGACTGTGATGACCGACTGCATGCATTCCTAGCGGTCCCTCTCCAAGCGCGGTTGCCCCCTCCCCTAGTCCATGGAGAAGTCGCGATACACCGGGGTACTCCCGCCTGGGGTCAAGGCTCAGTGCCCGATGAGACTGCGATAAGAGCCCAGCCTCCTCCTGCCGAGACCGCTGCGAGTGCCATGCTGCTGACTGGTGCTGATGGATGGGATTGATGGACGGATAGGGGTCCGGTAGGTGCGGGTACCCGGAATCTTGGCTCTGGGAGTACGAAAGCGAATGCTGTGGGTAAGGCGGAGGGAAGTAAGGAGGCTGGAAGTCGGAGGCCGGTGTATGGCACAGCGGAGGGGCCGACGAGTAGGCTGCTTGGTTTAGCGAAGAGAGCTGTGAGAGCCGGCCGCTCGGTGTGGAGCCGGTCAGTCCATCAGCTCGGTCCTGCATAGACAAATGCAAGGAGTAAGTGAAAAAAAGGCGGCGGTGGAATTATTTTGATGAAATTACAACACTAGTTTCCACATTAAAAAAAACTGTTAAATAACAATTCTAATAAATGAGTAATAGTAGTAGTAACAACAACAATAATAATAATAATGACGACGATGAAAACAATAACAACAAAGAAGATGAATGTATTGTTTTCTGCATTGAGCACAAAATCGAACAGCAAAAATAACAAAAAAAATCGTTTAATTCTAGAATTAAATTTAAAAGATCTATTGTTGTTGTTTTTTTTTCTTTTGCTTTTTTTTTAGTCGTTGAGTATGCTGCGTTGTCTTTTTCGCACCTTTGATTTATTGTGAATTTTTATGAACGCTAAAGTTGGAACACCGGTCGCAAAAAAGAAAAAAAAACGTTTCATGTTCCCATGTGAAATAATAGTATAGGCTATTTCAGTATGCTATTTTTTCACATGGACTATTTACATTAATATGTCGTTTAAAATTAAATGGTTAATTGAAACAAATAATTAGACATTTATAAGTTGGTTGAATGAAAATATGGCTCCACTTCAACTGTGTTTAAAACGTAGCTACGTTGCGCAGTCCAGTCATCAGGTGTTCTGTGCATGAAGCAATGGCTTTCATCGAGAGTTGAAGTACTATCCATATTAAAAGAACAGATATTTTTACTTTTATATATTGGCAAGCTATTATTTTTTTAGCACGTGGAACTAAGCATGACATTTTTTTCTGACATCACACTTGTTTCTATTAATTTGTTATAAGATGTTTTAATGAAAAGCTATGCCTCATATATAAAATATTGTAATTATATTAGCCTGTATTATAATTAGCATTTGTTGGCAGACAGTAAATTCATTTTAAAGATATATTTCGATTTTGATAATAGTGGAGGAACAATGGTGATATCTAGGTCACTCAGATCAATTCTGTTGTGGAACAAATCAAAAGCTATTAGGGGACACACAAATTCACAATGTCAGCTCAGTGTACAAGGACTAGCCTCTTGAGCATCAAATCCATTAAAACGACGTAAGCTCTACAACCATAATTCTGCTGTGCTGCTTTCATGGATATTTTAACGGTTTCAATAGAGTACTCGGTATACTTCAAGAGAAATCAGAAAAATATTGTACTCTGAGAAAAGATAGGGCAAATCCAAAATGCAATTGTCCTCTGTCCTCGAAGGTCAGGACACTATGCGCCATAATTAATCACGTCGATGAAGTTGTTGCACAATTTTCCCTCTGCTTGTCCGAGCAGACTCTCAAGGCAGCAGCAATGAGCGCGAGCGCCGCGGTGACAGTGACCGCAGTGACAGCCGTAACTTCTAGCATGTGTGCACTATCAAGTCCATGAAAAGTGACACGGGTACCCGAGCGCTCAAGATACGCACTGACTCAGTAGGTCAGATATGGTCTTATCGGAGTAAGGGCGTGGGGACTCACCATTGTCGAGTACGTGTGGACCAACATCAGAATGATGAACAGCCTATAGGCTACAGCTAAAATTCCGGTTCTGGGTGGTTGCTTGCAGTGTCCTCACAAAACTCCTGGAAAGCTACGATCCAAAACTCTTTTGTTTGTTCGGAAGATCCATGAAGGTACTGTATGAATATTTATTTTAATCTCATATCATACACATACAATTCAACGCGCAGCTGTGAATGATAATGGTTGCGCAAGTTAGGATGCGAAAGTGTCCTCGATATGCTCCATGCGCGCTACTTATAGTTTTTTGAGCGCGCTCCATGGTACACATAACAGGGGAGGGGGCGGTGGTCTAACGTCCTTAAAGAGACAATCATTCAGCCATTCATTTTTCACTTGTTCATTCGTCACTAATTCATCTTTTTTATTCATTCCTTCCTATTTTTGTTCTTTGCCTATATTTATTTGTCATTGTTGTTGGGATACCGTTTAGGCTACCAAATAATGTCTGTGATGTTTTATTCTTGATTTTGCACTGACTTTAATTTCAAATGAGACAGTGATCAGCGAAAAACAATATTTTCATTGATTCCACCGAAAGTTATTGTCTGTAGCGCATGACTTTTGGACAGTTAGAGCACGATATACCGAGCGTACATTAATAAAAAAAAATTTTTTTAAGTTTGATTCGTAGACAACCTAGGTTCACCCAGTTTCTGTGCCGATTTCCAATACGCATAATGATACCCATTTTTAAAAGATGTGTTTTGAAGAAGCCTAGTGATTTTAAATCATTGTTCTTTATATTGTCGCGCACTGTTGTTCATTGAAAGCAACAATTTAAATGAACTGACCATGAAAATTTTTCTAAAGTTTTTAATAGCATTTGTCGTTGAATTGAAATAATGTGCTAATCACACACGTGCAACATGAAATTGCTCTCACCTGCAGGCAGTAAGGCTCGGTCTTCGTCCGGGATTTCCAGAGCATGACGAGCAGAACAGAAGTCGTGGTGAGTCTCGGAATTGGGTTGCTGGAATAAGATAAGAGGACCACAGCTGTGTGGCCCAGACGATGGTGCGCCTGGTGGTGCTGACGAGAGGAAATAAGTAGAGTGAGTGTCTCAGAGAGGTACAGGAGTTTTGTTGATGACAAAAAAAAGAATAGAGGGGAGGGGTGGTTTATTTGGGTGAGGGGTTGGGGTGGGAGGGTTTAGTGGGGATGAGGATGTGGCTGTGAAGTGCTGTGATTGATGACTAGAATTTAAGGAGCACGTGTCTTCGAAGTCAATGTTATTTTTAATCATTCATGAAGTGAAATGTGTGTGCTACACGTTTAAAAGTTTATTGCTCTATGACAGACGTAAAAGGCAACTCGCTACATACAGCGACGAGACCCTACTTCAGTTATTGTTTTATCAATCGCCGAGTTTGTGAAAATATCGTATGAATAGTGGAATTTTTCCAGTTGAAATCCTAGTAAAACTTCTATTTTGAGCATCAAATAAAAATAGTATTCAACCATGTATCCTTGCTTATGTCCGAGTCTATTACACATCCAATTAACTTGGCTATACTCCGTGCGCATCCGTGGTTATTCGACAGATGTAGTTGCAGTTGGTACGCCATCTGGCGGCCACTGTACAGTGATGATCGTTTTATTTGCACAGCGCGAAATAGATGATGTGCGTTAAAATTTAGCCGTTTCAGATGTATTTTTGAAAAACATTTTTAAGAACCGACTCTCAGCAATATATTTTCGGTCCATGGTATCGTCGACGTATTAGTGCTTTACTTGAGAATATCAGGCAAATGAGATTTGACACTCGTAAGAGCTACCTTTACTTCTTTGCTGTTAAATGATTTTGTCATCAGCTCATGGGACGCCGAAAGTCCCCGATACTCATGACGCAATTGAAGAGCCATCTTCTTCCGGTTTGTGTTTCCAAGGGGCTCAGATCTGCCAATCACTTTTATTTTGGCGACATGTCAGTTCTTAGTAGCACAGCATTAAATTCTATACTGCTATAGTACGCCTCATAAAATGAAACAGCTTTTGCAACATATTTAGTTAGATGTGAGGACGCAGTGTGTTATATGATGCTATGTTCATTATATGGTTAACTAAATACAACTGACATGCATTAAGAATACATAAAATACACTGTACAAAGCAAGACTCAATATCTAGGCTGCATATGTATGCAGGCTTGTCACTATCAGCAGCACCCATTCCAATATCATTAGAAAATGAACTGGGATGAAATGCAGCAAACAGCAGCTGGATGTCTAGTATTAAACTGTACAAGAACTGACACTCCAGATAGTTCAGCACTGAGGCCAAATCAATCTTTATTGATGCAAACGTACTTTCTTTCTCCACACAGAGTCAGTCAGATTTTATTACAAGGAATACAAAATATCTGCAGTGCCAAATGTTGGCATCTCCTTATTATCTGTCAGTGTCCTTTTGAACATGTCTGTGCATTTGTGCATTTGGTGAGTCAGTCTGCCAGCGCCCCCTGCAGTCGGACCATGCTCTGCAGCGTTCCTCTGTTCTCCACCATGACGGCACGGATCTCCTCTCTACAGAGTGGGCACTGCTGCGCCAGTGAAACAAGCGCCTCCTCTAGCGCCCCCTGGGAGTGGGCATCAGGCAGCGCGCTGCAGGACGCCAGCAGGGCCAGGGTGTCTGCCAGCCAGCCGCCCTCCCTGGCCACGGCAGCCAGCCAGGGCTGGGCCTGCACGCAGCCGGCGAGCGCCTGGAGCCCCAGCCTCCACAGCTCAGCCGCCTCCTCCCACCACTCCGCCCACACCGCGCTCACTTCAGCCGCCCCCGAGCCGCCGCTTAGGGCCCCCCCCAGGAAGCGCAGGGCCGCGGTGAAAAACCGCCGCTGAACCAGGTCTGCTGGACCTGGGGGAAAAACAGGGGCCCAGGAGACAGTGTGAGGTCCCCACACAGAGCAGTGTCTGCCAGAAAGGCTTACTCATTCCCCAGACTGCTTACCCATAAACACTGTTTAAAAACTCTGTACTCACCTTTGGAAGCAGGTTTCAGCCTGCCAATCATCAGTCCCAGCGTGCAGAAATTAGCTGCAAGGACGAGTAGGCGTGGCTTGTGCAGGAGGACAGGAAGTGCATCGCTCAACAGAGATTGGAGAGAGAGAAAACATGGATCCTTCCTGAGAGAAGGAGACGCTGGTTGGCATTTCATTTTTCCAAATCTATTCCATTTCAGTTCAGTTAGTCAATTCAAGGTAAATCATTTTCATACCACATATGCCTTGTGTATACCTTACACACAAAACAAACAAATAAATAGCAAAATACCTCATTTATTAAAACTAACACATCATAACACCATATTAAAAAGTGTGGCAGCAAGCCCATGGGGAGAAGGCGGAGCCAGTACCTGACTCTGTCTGCCTCTGTGATGGCGAAGTTGAGCAAAGAGGAGCAGGCCGTCTCCATGCTGGGATCACGGGTCCCGGCCCCGCCCCCTCTGCCCCTCAGGGCGCCCCAGCGACGCTCCAGGAAGCCCACCAGAAGGGCCGGGGTGTCCAGGCCAAGCAGCACCTGCCTCGGCCCCTCTTCTGCTGACAGGTGACACAGAGCAGGAAGCAGATATCTGAGAGGGAGAGAGAGAGAGATACGATAGATCATCTTTATTTTATACATTACAATGAATGTGACTGGATCTTCAAAAATAATTCACAAAATAGTTCTTACATACTGACTGAATGAATTTCCATGATCCTACACTGTCAGGATCATTCAAGGGCAGGTATATGGAATGGACAATGAGAAATGTTCCTAGAACCACAAATTGCACATATGCACCACTTTACCTGAAAGCATCCTCGCGTGACCAGGCCCCGCCCTGTGTGGCATCACTCACAGACATCTTTGACATCCAATCAGACAGGCCCTTGTCAGGACCCTCTCCTTCCAGATGTCCTTTGGCATAGTTAATGAGGAAAGGCAAGAGGGCAATGACTTCCTCTTTGAGACAGGAAGTTTCCTCTGCCAACCAGGCACAAAGTGAGCGAAAGGAGGCAAAGAGGAAAGGGTCACCATGGTGACTTTGACCAACCTGCAAAAACAGATTACAAATCAATGGTCTGTGATTTAAGCGTCTGAAAGCTATGTTTAAACTTGTTTTAAATCAATCAAGTCTATCCTCCAACCTGCATATTACACAAAGGGAACCCGAGTAAACACAAAACACATTTTAAAATGATTTCATTTATTTAATGAAAAAAGTTATCAAACACCCATATGAAAAAGTATTTGCCCCCTTAAACTAAATAACTGGTTGCACCACGTTTAGCAGCAATAACTGCAACCAAATGCTTTGGATAAATTGAGTTCTTCCTGTAGTTGTGGTGCAGTTTTGATCTTCCTTGTCTTTTCCTGATAACATTACTGCTCATTAGCTGGACCCTTCTGAGTGTGTACTGACCACTGCACCTGGAAATCTTAAACTTCACTGAAGTTTCTTGAAACTTTAGTGCCTACTTTACTTACACTGCATGCCACTGGTATAAGGGCTACCAGTGGTTTAAAAAATACCCCTACCTCCCTTCCACCCCTCCACCCCCCACTTTGGAAAAAGATTGGACAGACTTCCAATAATTTGTTTAATTGTAATTAAAGCCAAATGAAGCTAATTTGAGGAGTCATGTCTAAGATTAAGTAAAACTAATTTTTTAGTGTTATTCTAGGTAGAAATTGAAAAAAGTTTGCACTTCCGTTTGTTAATGAATAAATACTCATGAATTAACTAAATTGTTCTCTACCAAACTTTTTTTTTTTTACCCACAGGAGGCCTAATACTTTTGGCCTGTACTCTATATGCAGACCAATGTGGATTTAGGACCTTGCTCAACTGTAAAATAGCAGAAAACTGCCAGGCAATTTGTAAACTTTGATCACAACCCCAACACCTTAGCATCTAAACTAAACTGTCAGCCTGCATGCCTAATAAAAGCATGCATCTCACCTGTTGCAGATAGTAGATGACTGCAGAGAAGGCTTCCTCCAGGACCCCCAGAACCTGCCTGCTCTGCTGCAGACTCAGTCCAGAGATGGCAGTCTGTGGCTGGGCAGTGTCTTGGACCAGGCCCTGGCTGCAGGCCTGCTCCATGGCAGCCTCCATGATGCGGTAGCAGGCGGAGAGCACCTGCTGCTGCACAGGGGACAGGTGTGTGGCGGGATATTCCTCCAGGCCCATCCGCACTTCCACACAGGCTCTGTTCACTAGCAGGCAACAGAGCTTCGGTGGACCCACTAGATCCCAGCCATACAGGTCCAACAGGCAGGCAGACAGTACCAGAACTGGACCGAGGTGGACCGGGGTGATTTTGGCCTGCACAAAGGGCCCGAGTGCCCCCCACAGCTGGCTTACAATCGACCTGAGGTCCCCGCTCTCTACCACAGTGGCAGAAGGGGGCAAGAACTGTGGCACCCGGGTGCACATCTCCAGCCGGTCCTGTTGCGATGCCTGGCAAAACTCTGCAGAGACAGCAGTCAGCAGGGACAGGAGCTCGGCGGGGTGTTTGCTCCAGGCCGAGGGTCGGACGCGGCTTGAGAGCAGGTGGCCAAGCAGCGGCAGTCCCTTCTCCCGGCTGAGGGTTTGATTCTGATCCACAGCCCTGCATAGTGCTGGCACCGCCCCTCGGGACAGGAGCTGCTCCGGGCCCCTGGCCGAGGCGCACACCATGCTCAGGACCTGGTAGCAGTCCGCAGCCAGGGCCTCGTCCAGACCTGCAGCCAGGCCGGGAGGTCGCGCAGCTGCCCTGCCCACACCTCTGCTGGGGCCAACGGACCCCTCTGGACTCTGACGCTCGCCTGGCTCTCCAGGGTTTGACGTGCTCCCATTTAATTCAGGCCCTTCTGGGTCTGTGTGTGGTTCAGCCCCCCGTCCTTGCAGACCCACACCGTTCATGCGATTTTCCTCTGAAGGCTGACCCTTCTCAGACTCCTGGCCTTGTGGCTTCCTATGAGGAGTCCAGCCGGGCCCGTCTGCTAGCAGGCCTAACAGCAGTGGAATAGTGCTGAGGAGCTGCGGCTGTGTGGCCATGTCCTGGTCAGTGCTGAGAGCAGCCAGGAGGGCAGTGCCCAGGGACAGCAGCTCTTCGGCAGGGAGTCCTGAGCCTGTGCCTCCCTGCACTGCTGTCACCAGCAGGCGTGCTGGTAGACCCAGACCTACCGCCTCAAACACACGCCTCAGTGTTGCACTGTCCAACTGATTTGCTGGACACACACGTGTGATCTGAGGACAAAGGGCAAAAGGTGCAGACAGGTGAGATGTGTGTCAATTCCAAAATAAGAATAGTTCTATGAAACGTCAATGGAAGCTATAGAAAAAACACTTTCAATGTACTATGAAACATCATTGCAATCACTTTTCAGAGCTCTTATGAACAGCCAATTAGAAAAATTGATAACATCAGATCGAAGGAAATTATACCAGAAGCAGCGCAGCCAATGTGTGGCTGTCGTTCTTGGCGTGAGTTAGCGCGTGCATACAGCGTTCCAGCATGTCTTGCTGGGCTTGAGTCAGGCCACTGTAGGTCAACCTCCGCTCGGGGTCTGGAGAGCCAGTGCACTCATGGCCCATATGATTCCCAGTTTCAGC
Source organism: Anguilla anguilla (assembly GCF_013347855.1). Lineage (NCBI taxonomy): Eukaryota > Metazoa > Chordata > Actinopteri > Anguilliformes > Anguillidae > Anguilla > Anguilla anguilla. The sequence goes on from NC_049208.1 coordinate 25,743,622, forward strand.
CATCGTTTACAACCTGCCATACCGACACAGTGATCATCAGCACGTGATGGCAACACACAAGAGATCATAAACAAGCCCCTAATGCTCTCATGTCATGTTAATTAACATAGTTGCACTTTGATCCAATAAGGAAACGCAGACATCAGATGCGTAAAACATAGCTAGCTAACAAAACTAGCATATCAAACAGACATCACTGGCTACCAAACCTATAAAACTGTCACGGCTCTACAAAACTTAGATTAACAGACGTTATTTTGCTCACGTGTAGTTACAACTGGACTTACCAAGCAATGTTGCTATATAATTTCCTTGCAAACCCTTAGTTCCAGGCTAACTATCCATGTAACCTAGCAGGCTAACGGTAGTTCGTTAACGTTAACTAGCAAGAATTTCATTTCGAATGGCAATTAATGTGCGGTCTAATTAAATCGATTAGTAGTAATCAGTAAATATCAAACGGTTGAATATAAAAAACAGATTCAATTGATTGTTTTAGCTAATTGGTAGTTCGCTAGCTAACACACATGTAGCAGACAAGCTACTCACTGTAACCAGAACGATTTGGCCTTAGACCTTAGTTTGAACCAATCAACCGTTCTTATACTGAACGACAGGCCAATCACAACAGGTCGTCTTGAGCACGATGAACGCCATTTTATGGATTGTTTTAAATTGACCGTTCTGTAGGGATAAGAACGAAAACCTGTCAAATTGAGGGTCATCAAAGCCTGTCATTGGTTACATATTTATGAATTTGTTATGTCCAAATTACAGAGTGTGAAACGCATGCATTTTTATACCACACCCCAGATCAAATGGTAGCAATTTCTAGGCTAGCTTAATTCACTTAAAGCACTCGCTCGAGAGGACGGATGGCACTGCGGGGCGGAAGTGGCTCTCGGACTTTGCTTAGGTTTGTTTCCGAGTTAGAAGAGCAAGTCGTGCGAGATTCTGACCCAGATAGCCAGTCCCACAGAGAACTGCGATCTGAGAGTCATTCGGGCCGCAGACCCGGAGCAGCTGTGTTTTATGGAAAGGTGAGTTGTCACCAGCAAAGATTTATGTTGGTTGGGACCACGGACGGAAACGTTTCTAGACGACCGCCTTTAGCACAGAGTGATGACTTATTTTAGCCGCGTATGTAATGCTTGATATTGTAGGAGGACAAGCAGCTGTTAGATACGGAGGTTCTTAAACCGGGCGATCCAGGATTATACATAAATACATGGCGTTGACAGACACGCTCCTGTCCCGGGTATTGATCGAAGACATGTCTGTACTCTGTGCATTGATACGGTTGCGTTCCGTGCGTCTGTTAAGATTCAAGAAAGTAATTAATTTCGATTTCCATTTTTTTTCTATATGCCTTGCTAGCTAGCTAAATTAGCAAATTGTGGGCTATGTATTTTTTGTGTGTATAGTCCTGTTTATTTCTGCTGACTTGTCGTAGTGCAGTTAATTATTTCTTGTCACTGTTGATGTTATTTTTAAACGATTCTCCTAAAGGAGTGGTGATATGTATGGATTGGTATGTCATATCAGTAGTGATGCTAAACGGTTGTTGTAAGAGCTGGCTAGCCAGTCATAAATCCGATTAGCTGTGGGATTGAGCATCAGTGTTTTACATAGTCATTAGGTATTTATACATCCTTCCAGTTTTTACATGTAGTCTAGTCATTGGTCAATTATAATTAGACTAAAGGAGAATGCTGCCCTGTCCATTGTAATATAAATTAAGAAATGTCACCTGTAAGCACGATGATGTTCTTAGATTATCATTGTGTGTGGATGTTTCGCAGTTCTTGCCATTTATTTATTTATTTTCTTATTGCAGCACCTTTTTCTGGGATAGAGGACATGGCCAGAGAAATGCGAACATTTGGAAAGAACGGAAAAGGCCGACTTCAGTGGGGAGCATTTATGTAACCAGAGTACTGTGCGGACCTGTCTCTCCACACCAGCCAGCACTGCCGAGTGTGTTTTTGATTAACCAGACAGAGAAAGGGGAGGGAAGGAAGAACAGCGCTTAGGGGAGTTCGTCAGCCCGGATCTAAATGTTTAGACCCGGAGATCTCTGTCTTGTTTTCTTAAGTACTGGAACAAAGCTTTGGTGCAGCCGGTGTCCGAGCCTCCCTGCTCTGGGTCATAATCGGTGGTCTGTTGGTCACATGGCAACGCTTGAGTTCACCTGTGTGCTGTCAACACGTCACGCCACAGCTTGACATCTGCGCAGCGAACTTCCGAGTACTCTTCAAGGAGAAAGCTATTTTTAAAACAAAATATGGTTGTCACTATATAGCTTTTTATGTTTTGTTTTTACGATTCTCGTCACACCCAAATTATTTGGAAGTCCACGTTTTCCCTATCTCGAGACTCATTTGCATTTTTCAGGAGGGTTTTTTTTTCTTTTGGTGCTTCGGACGTACTCCCGACTCGTTTCGGTCTCGTTTTTGGACTGACCTGCACAAAGGAGTGCCGCGACAGCTTGCAGGAATGCGGAGCTAAACAATGCCCTGCGCATCACACAGGTGGGTATATTCAGCTAAATTTAATCCAGGATTATTTGGGTGCTAAACGTGGCGGTCCTCACATTGGCTATGTGAGTTTGGTGCCTCGTGTTTAGGGTCGGAGAATAGTGATCTGGTTTTCAACTTAACTTTTTACACAGCAGTAGTAACTTTTAAATCTTCATGAGGGCAGTTTGATTCATTTATTTTGGCAGTAAGGACCATGTCAACAAGCCGCGAAGGGCGTGCTTGTGCGTGAGCACGTGTATTTTTGCTGGAGGGTACTGTAAAAATTCCAAATTTTTATCATTCTGAATGTGATTAATTGCGTTTTTGTGAACTTTAGTCCCCATTGCGCTGTTGTTCAGTTCCAGTAATTGTGTGAGCTATGTTAGTGTGAATTTTTATCTGTTTTATGCCTGTTTGTTATTGTTATTATTTTACGCAAGTATCCCTTTAATTTAACCACTGAAATATTAATTTAGAAAAATTATGGCTCTGTGTCAGACTGTGACGGTTTACCAAGTGTGTAGCTCTGTAATGTGTACCTGACTCCACAGCATTTTACAACACTATGGTGTGTTGTGGGCCAATGTGGCGTTTTAACTTAAACATGCCTTTTCTGTTAATGCAGATGTATATAGTATATCACTTATTTGGCACCTGAAGGCCATGCTGTAGTCCAGTGGTTGGCATCATATTTAAGTCGTGAGTTCATAGTTGAACATTCAGTACCAATCCCGCTCATGTAGATAAATATGAAAATACACGGTTTAACTTCATTACAAAGATAAGCTGTTACCTGTGCTGGGTTGTGTAACATAGCCTAGCATGACCTGAGAGAATGAGGAAATGCATGTTTTTTTTTTCTTCAATTTTTGTTTCGTTTTTCTTTTTTCATTTTATTCAAGATTCAAGAACTAAAACAGTGGAGGAGAGAGAAACCATTTCACCTAGCCTAACGCCTGGAAGACCTGAGAGAAATAGTTTGGTAGATTATCGTTTTTACACAGGTGTTCGCTTCTTATCCATATCAGTATGGTGTATTTACCTTTGTGTCCACTCCAGGGCTGGTATTGAATGTGGCACTGTAACCTTAAAACTAAGTTCTTTGTTCTTTTCTGTAGCACTAAAATGCATACAATTACGATATCTAGTGAAAATGAAACAATGGCATTGTCAGAAATTAAATGGTTACACCACACTACATTACATTTATTAGGCAGATACTTTTATCTAGGGCGACTTAAAATCTTGGAGCGACAGAAGCGTATTTGCTTGATTAAAACGTGGAGACTGAAGGCTCATCATTGAACATGTAAAAATGTCAAGCTTAAGCCCTCGCACTCAAAATGTTCCCATAAGTGGTGCTCATATGCAAATGTCTGCACCCAGTCAGACGAGAGCACATGAAAGCCAGTTGTTACCTATAGGCCAAATGCTGGCTCGTAGTTTTGTATTAGTGCAGAACTATGTTCACATTTCTTTTGTGATGGCCACATTTGCATACTATCGGCACAGGATAATTCAGGGTTCCTCCCTGTATGACAAGGCTTCTTGAGCTTCTGAAGACAATGTTGGGTGCAACTGAAGCAACAAACCAGAGGCGGTCAATCCTGATTAGGGGGCTAGAGTAATATAGAAACGGGCAGGCACAGAGATGTACTCTATGTACTCACAGTAACTCTGTGGGTATTTGTGGTTACTGGTTCAGTGTTGAGTTCACTCGCATGGTTTCCACTGTAGCTTTATCCTGACATTGCTGGTCCAGCCAGGCTTAGACACTGCTGAAGAATTTGTTGAGGGGCTTGTTTGCTTAAGGAAGGGTTCGTTCACTGTTTATAGATCTCCGTTGACGCTGCTGATTGTGTGTTATGCCTGATTTGCTTCCGCTTGTAACTTCCGTCCCACCCTCTGCTTCCATTTGTCCTCGCTCTCTCTCTTTCTCCTCCCCGCTCCCTCCCTCCTCTTTCTCCCCTAATTTCCTCCTTGTTTGCAAATCCTTGTACTGAAGTCAAACAGGTATTGCTTGTATTTCTGATGCCTAACAATCACAAATCTGCCTGCCTTCTTTTAACAGTGTTTCACAATATTTAGTTTGGTTTCTTTTTTTGTTCTGGAGTCAGCCTGTGCTTTCTTTCCAAATTTGGACTAGTTGACATTCGTAAAGCTGTGCCATTGGTGCAGCTATCCCCTGGTTATTTGTGGGGATCTCAGACTTGCTTGCGCGTCCTCAGAAATGTGCTCTGGTGCTCGCTGCCTCTCTGCGGTGCACCAGCTGAGCCGCGCGGTCGCTGCAGGAATGCGCCTTACGAGCGGCCGCCGCAGGCAGACCGCAGGCACGCCGTGGTTGGGAAGAGCCCCGTCCTGCAGCCATGACGCTTTGCTAAAATACATATTGCCCCGCAGCGCTCCTGGCCCGAGTCTGTGTGAGCAAGGCCAGGAGTCGCTTCCGACACATGGGGCGCGTCACGGTGTGTAGGCCTTCCCTGGTCCCAGAGTGCCCCTGCAGGCCCAGTTAACCTCGTGCATTAATGATCCATTGCATAGCTGGAAATATGCATAGTGGGACCTGCATAGAGCTAGGTGGGCCAGAGCTGCCTATGTGGGTATTCCCAGTTGGGTGTGGTGGTTCAGCCCAAGGTACATGGGTGGGCCTTGATACTGTTTAGGCGGCCGTTGTCCACCTGTGCCTACATGGTCGGTTTGAGGTATGTGGTGTTTGTATTGGCATCTTCTGCATAAATTGTATTGCATTGCAGCTGTCCTCTGACGTCTCTGCTGAACAATAGATTCTGATACAAGTTCTTCCTCTTGTACATTCCTCTCTTAGGTCTTTGATCTCAGTGGAAAATGTCCGGAAAAGCACGGCAGAGCCTGATTAGTCAGCGCCTACCTTACTGGGCTTGGCTGCATCAGCTCGTCCTATCACTGATCTGCCTCTGCTGCTTGGTCCCTCCCACAGGTATGTGTCACATGAGTTCAGAACTCTGCCATGTATATGTCTCTTATCACAAGGTGCGTGCGCTCATTTGGGAGTTGGTTTATTATTGTATGTGCGTCTGTTTGTGTTTGTGCTTCTAAGCTGTTGGTTACTGTGTGAGTGACAGATGTCTGATCTCTCAGTGAGGACAGTGTGTGTGGGACAGTAGGGCTTTGTGTTTGTGGTAGTCGGGTAAAGAGCAGCCACAGAACAGAGCAGCAGTGTGCGCCTACTCCCAAGGGGCATTACCGCCATTGTTTGAGGGTAGAGTTTGTGTTCTTTCGAAAAACTACTCTATCCCTTAGCCAGACCCACTGTAACAGTGACGGCTGTTTGCTTGGGGATAGACCTGAGCTTGTGTGCACGGGTGTTAAAAGCAGGCGATCACAGCAGCCTGGGTTCCTGTGTCCTGCCCCGTGTGTTTTTGAGCTGCGGTATCCTGGCCATTGTGCTCTGCTCAGGTCAGACGTGCACGGTTCTCTGCAGCCTTGGAGATTAGAGACCGGAACTTTGTTTTGTCAGAAGAAGGTTGAACTTCCCTCTCCCTCGGCATACTGCCAGGTCTGGGAGTTTGCACGGGACAGCACACGTGATTTATTTATTTAAATTTGTTGATCTTTTGCGTATTTCAGTTTAATGGCACATCTGCTCTAGAATGGTGTGTTTGAGGATAGAAGCTGTTACACTTTTCTGTGCAGACCGTCATGTTGGTGACACTGGTATATAGCAGTCTCTGTACTACACTGTGGAATTGTAACTGTGTGGAAAGACCATAATTTGACCCTTTGCCCCTTCACACCGCTCCCCAAACCCCCCAGAGACGGTGTAGTATGAATGGTATGTTTTCCTCTCCCCTTGTTCGTCTCTTAGGGGTGAGTGCTGGCGTGTGCAGGGTGACCGGGGGGGTGCTGGGTATCCACTGGAGCAGCGTTATCGGGCTGGGATGGCGCCCCCTGGCGATGGAGAAGGCCAACGAGACGTGCTGGGAGGCGTGCTGCCTGCAGCCGGCCTGTAGCGCCGTGTGGAGCTACGCGGGGTGCTGCGTGCTGCTGGGCTGCTCGCGCCCGCGCCACTGCGCCATCACCGCCCTGCCCCACCCCCACGTCCAGGCCCTGGGGCTCCTGCAGCACGTGCCCAAGGGCGCCCCGCCCAAAGCGAGGCTCCGGCGGGCCGCGTCGCGGAAGAAGGACGGCGTGACCCTCAGCCAGCAGGGGGCGCAGGCCAGCCACCCTCACCCCCCGAAGGTTGGTCTGTGTGAGCCTCTCTTTACAGATCGCTGGCAGATTTGTGTGCCTCCTCGTTTGTGTCCGTGTCTGAAAGGAAGCGCGGTTTCAGTGGTGTGTGTACATGGTTTGTCTTTCGGCAGGGCGTTTCCAAAGACACTTCAAGCCAAGCCCCTCCGGTGACTTCGGCCAATGGTGTGGCTCTCCCCCTGACGTCCAACAAGACCCAACCTCAGCAGACCAATTCGAGCGGTGAAGCGGCGCTTCTACCTTTTGCACAGCAGAACTCGACATTATCAACTGGAACCATGGATACGCCGCTATCCAATAGTAGCAGGAGTTTGCCAACCGTGGCCCCGACCACCCATGTCCCAACTCCGCCTACTCAGGCCAGTAAGTCAGTAAGCTGAACATCTAGACTAAAATAAAACTGAAGCTTAATGTTAACCTACCAGGTTCTGGAGAGCAACCCCTTTGTGTGTCGGTGTACATTTTGGTGACCTCACACCCACATTTTAATGTCGCACTATGCTATTTGCAGTGTGTACTTTGCTGTTACTGTGATGGATTCTGTATCACTGTTGTTAGTTTTAGAATGAATCTTAATGTTCATACTCTTTAAAATGGATGAATGCTTGCAGTATTATTATATGAATGTTGTAATGTGGTAGCTTTAATGCCCTGCATTTTATTTTGACCAGCGCGAGAGTTGGTGGTGTCTGCAGGGAACAGTGTGGAGGTGACGCTGCCTCGAAACGAAGTGGAGCTCAATGCCTTTGTCCTGCCAGCACCCCCTGCAGGTACCACTCTGCCATTGACCCCATGGCCCTCTGTACAGCCACCTCATAGCTTCAGGAGAACACAGGATCTTTTGGGCTTTACAGTGTCTCTACACTGTCCTAGTTACGTTTTACAGCCGTATCCTGTTTCAGGACTATGCCTTGTAACCTCTGCTTCGAAACAGCTTACCTAAGCAGAGGAGTCCAGTCTGGCCACTTGTATAATTTATTGCATGGACCAAAAGATAACATTTGGAAAAACAAATCCAATTTGAGACAGTTCTGCTGTCTAAACTTGTGAATGTCTCTGCCTCAGCACTGCATACTATAGCTCCTGTCTGTGACGGAGGGTGTGTTACAATCGCTCTGTGTCTCAGAGTTGTGTTTTATAGCCTCTGTGTCAGTTCTGTGTTGAAGCTGCCTGTGTGTCTGAAGGCAGTCAGGATTGTACGCAGTGTTGTGTTTCAGGACTGCGTGTGATAAGCTCTGTGTGTGGTAGGAACGGACTACACGTTTGATTGGCGGTTGATCACGCACCCTCGAGACTACAGTGGAGAGATGGAGGGGAAACACAGTAAAACACTGAAACTAAGCAAAGTAAGACCCCCTGTTTCTTCCATCCCTTAATTCTCTCTCTCTCTCTCTCTCTCTTTGCAGAGTAAAGCTTTTACATTTAAAGACATTTACTGGCAGATTTAATGACAGTCGATAATCCTGGGGTCGTGGATCTACAGAACTAATTCTTTACCGTAATTTTTTTACTAAAATGCACTTACAGTGTTTGACTGACTTGTGACAAAAATGGATAACCGATAACTTGCAGCTTTTGTTCTTTAGAAGTGTTTGATATTTTGGAGGGAAAATCAGTTGATTCTCAGCAGTCCTGCGGAACGCTTAAATAGGCAGTATACTCCAAACGATGTGCAAACGTTTTGAAAATGAACCACCGGTGAACACGTCCGTGAACACTGTGGGCAGTATACTCAAAATGAACTTGGTGTACTTCATTTTCATGTCACTCCAAGCTGCTTGCTTCCTAGCATTGCAGCATTGATTTATGGACCCACTGTGACGTAATTTTATTAATATTACGAAACCATATGTTGCAAAACTATTTTGTGGAAATAAAGGACACAACTGAATCAATTTCAACAGTTGTATTTATTTTACATTATAGCAGTTTTGTTATATAGTCTAAGGGAAAAATGTCATTTGTATCAAAGCTTTGTTCATTCTGTTGCAACTGAGCAATAGCCTGGTGAAGGAGAGAGCGACACATTCGCTTAACCAACCAAGATAATGCTCTCAGAATCAAGACAATACTCTCACAGGACAGTAAAGCAATGAAGTGAATCAGAAAAGAAAGTTGAATTCTGCTCCTGGCTGGTGAACCGTGATACAACAAACCATGTGATATTTGAATGGACCAATTGCCAACAGACGGAGGTCTGCAAACTTGCAAACTGCTTTGGAAGAGTTAGTGCTGGGGGCGTGCACACACCTCGACGTTCAAACTGACGCCACCGCCCCTTTTTGTTCATCTCTTGTTTGAGAAGGCTCGTTTCAAACGAAAAGTTAGATTTCCTTTGGAGTACACTGCTGCGTTTTGTCAGTTACCCATGAGCTTTGCCCTGAGACAGCGTTTTGTTTCCTTCGCTCCCAGCTGACCGTTGGGCTGTATGAGTTTGAGGTGCTGGTGGATGGGGACGGGGCGCACGGCGGAGGCTACGTCAACGTCACGGTCAAACCAGGTGAGGGGCGGCTGCTAAATGCCATGGCCACGAAAACACAGTACTGCTGAAGCAGCATATTTAAAATGTGCATGTACATCGCTAATGGACAATACATGTTAAATAAATGGATAAATTTGCCAAAGAAAGGATAAAAACGAATTAATGCACACTAGCCCTTTAGTGCCTAAGCATTATATATGCATGTCAAAACCATTCCAATGCTGTTCATATGCCATATTGGATGGAGTGGCCAAGCAGCAGAGATTCTTAACTGGTGTACATTCTTATAATCATAATCCTGCCATAACGCAGACAGGATCAGTGTTAATGGGGACTGTGACCTGCCGTAATGCAGACAGGATCAGTGTTAATGGGGACTGTGACCTGCCGTAACGCAGACAGGATCAGTGTTAAAGGGGACTGTGACCTGCCGTAATGCAGACAGGATCAGTGTGAATGGGCAGAGCTGCCCTGTGTGCTCTATGCAGCTGGGTTGCGTGCTCGCTGATCAATGTGAGATATTGAAGGGATGTTCCGGCACCACCCTCTTCATCTGTTTCAGAGCCACGCGTAAACAAGCCACCGGTTGCCGTGGTTTCCCCGAAGTACCAGGAGATCTCCTTGCCAACCAGCTCTACGGTGATAGACGGCAGCCGTAAGTACACTTGGCTTGTGGGCAGATTGTTAATATGGCACAATTGGTAGCTTGGCCTATAATTACACTTGGTTCAGTGTCCAGCAGAGCATACGCATAGAAGCAGGGGTGTGTGATGCACAGGGAGTCGTCAGGTTAAAATTCAGTTTTGGGTAAGTGACCTGACCTGCACAGGACTGTGTTGGCTTGAATAGGTGTGTTGCGTATGGCAGTGATACTGCTAAAGGTGGTCGGTGTAACACAGTGTACTCGTTCCTCCCTCCCTCTATCAGAGAGCACGGATGATGATAAGATTGTGGCGTGGCGCTGGGAGGAAGCCAAAGGGCCGCTGAGGGAGGAGAAGGTGTCGGCCGACACGCCCATTCTCACGCTCACCAACCTGGTGCCTGGCAACTACACCTTCAGGTACCCCTGCCCACCGCCCCTCTTTCCTCTCCTGTCCTCACACCCACCCAGTTTCCCTCTCTCCTCTGCTCTGCCTCTGCCTATGCATCACATGACTGTTATTCTGCTCTCTCGCTCTACCTCTTTCTCTCTGCCTCTCTCTCACCTGAATTTTAGGCAGGTTTTTGAGTTTTTTTGGGGGACATGGAAAAAACAGAAGCACTTTTATTCTTCTTTACAGCAATGGTGGGACTTTGCAAAAGTACTGATTAAACAGCTGTATACGCAGTGCATTCTCGGTCTTTTGTAAGACATCACACAATCTGTGAAGGCTTTAGAGACTGAAATAGAATCCCTTCAAACTTTGGTTGAGACCTCAAGAGAAAGAGAAGCGGTTCAAGCTCTCCAGAAAAAAAGCCTCTGGTTGAAAGTATAGCAGAGGTAGATGCCCAATCAAAGTCCTTTTTTGGACAAGAAAAGAAAAATGGTCAAAGTAGATGTGTTCAATGTTTGAATTCTGCCACAGCTGCAGTTAGAAGAAGGGCAGTGGAGCTCTACTTGAGTGAATGGGCAGAAGTGGCCCAAGGTTTTCCATGATGGACTTCCAAACATACATGTAGATGGAGAACTGGGGGGGGGGGGCTTCTGTGTCAGCAGGAACTCTACACAGCACTGCAGGGCATGGAGAGTGGGAAGGCTCCTGGAATTTATGGGCTGCCTTCAGACTTTACAAGGCTTTCTGCCAGGTGCTGTGTCAAGACTTGTTAGCTGTGCGTAATGACAGCTTAAATAGGGGAATGTTACCGTTGAGCTGTAAGAGAGAAGTTGTAACATTGCTAGTAAAAAAGGACAAGGCTAAAGGTAAAAACTGGAGACCTGTGGCATTACTCTGCACAGGTTATAAACTCGTCTCTAAGGCTCTAGCTAACCGGTTGAGAGATGAGAAATGTGATGGGGCAGATTATTGGGGCAGACCAGAACTATTGTGTGCCTGGCAGAACAATCACTGATAAAACTGCTGTTACAACGGGTCAGAGACATGCTGATGTGCTGAACAGTATAGTTAATGATTTCAAGGTCATCTCATCTGCAGAAGTTAATTTGGGTAAGAGTGAAGCAGTGCTAGTGGGTGAATGGAGAGGAGGGCTGCCTGCTCTGCCAGGGGGCCTACAGTGACAGCATGGTGGGCTGAAGTATCTGGTGTTTTTCTGGGAGACCATAAATGACACCATCGTGGAAAAACACTGGAAAGGTGTCCTGGAAATGGAAGAGTGCCGTCTGAGGGAGTGGAAATGGCTGCTACCACACACGTCTTATCGAGGGCAGACACTAGTAATTAACAATCTGGTGGTGGCAGCTCTGTGGCATCGCCTGGCGTGCATGGACCCGCCTCCCAGGGTACTGGTGCGAGTACGGGCAGTGGCAGTGGACTTCTTTTAGGACTGATAACACTGGATCCCCCAGAGTGTCCTGTACCCGCCTAAGGAGGAGGTGGGGCAAGGGCTAGTGCATCTGGGGGGGGGGGGGGTGGCGGTGGGGGGGTGGCGGGGGGGGGGGGGGGGGGGGGGGGGGGGTCAGGTTCCAGTTCATTCAAAGAGGTGGAGGAAGTGTATATGGGGGTATGATCCGGGACGGAGTGATGATGGAGTTTCGGTATTACAAAGCAATGGTGAACTTTAATGTTTTTCAGAGTATGTGGTGTTATAAAGGTGCTTTATGTTCAGTGGAGGGAGGTTAACATTTTTTTGTGTGTTGTTTTCTCTTCTTTCCGAAAGATGTGTGTTTTTCATATGATCTTGGTTTAGTGTTTTGTGTCTTTGTTTTTATTTATGTAAAATGTAAAATTCTTGCATGTCTCTCTCTCTCTCTCTCTCTCTCCATCTCTACCTGTCTAGTTTGACAGTGACAGATTCTGATGGAGCCCAGAGCTCAACTCAGGCAACACTGTCAGTCAACAAAGCCATGGACTACAGGCCAGTGGCCAACACTGGGCCCAACCAGGTCCTCACTCTGCCACGCAACTCAATCACTCTCTACGGCAACCAGAGCACAGACGACCACGAGCACCTGGCCTACGAGTGGTCGCTCAGCCCAGAGAGCAAGGGCAAGGTGGTGGAGATGCAGGTACGGTGTGTGTGTGTGTGTGTGTGTGTGTGTGTGTGTGCACGTGCACGTCTCTGCGTGTGTGCGTGTGCACATGTGTCTGCATTTGTGTGTCTGTGTGTGTGTGTTTGAGAGAGAAAGAGAGAATGTGTGTGTCTATATCTGTGCATGCATGTATGTGTGAAAGGGAGACAGAGAATGTGTGTGTCTGTATCTGTGTGTGCGTGTGTGTGAGAGGGAGAGAGAATGTGTATGTTTGTATCTGTGTGTGTGTGTGTGTGTGTTTGAGAGGGAGAGAGAATGTGTGTGTCTGTATCTGTGTGTGTGTGTGTGTGTTTGAGAGGGAGAGAGAGAATGTGTGTGTCTGTATCTGTGTGTGTGTGTGTGTGTGTTTGAGAGGGAGAGAGAATGTGTGTGTCTGTATCTGTGTGTGTGTGTTTGAGAGGGAGAGAGAGAATGTGTGTGTCTATGGCATTCACTGAGATTCAGCACTGCAGCCTCAGGAAATTAAATAATTCAGCCTAGCTTCAGAATGCAAATCTGGCCGTTTTCCAAAAAACTCTGTGTTCTGAAATAATAACCCCAATCTTTCACAAAAGTCACAGCTTGCATCCTCCTAACGGTGGCAGGATTGGTGTTTCTGGCAACCGGGCGAAGTGCTTTGCAGCACCCTGAGCTGAGCTGTCACATTCTGTCTCTCCAGCTCCCGAATAAAAGCAGCAAACCCTCTACAGACTGCCTGTCCCGATTAATCACACGTTCTTTTGTGCTGTTAGCGGATGAGAAAGTTAAGCTTCTGAGCCCTCCTGGCGCAGTTAAAACTGAGTAATAATATCACAAAACGCTTTACCTAAATGGAGCTGCAGCCTCCGTCTGATATAATTTAACACCTTTATCAGCCGGCGAGGGACAGATGCGGTCCTCCTCCTCTTCCTCCTCCTCCGCTGGTCTCTTGCAGATAAAATGCCTGTGCTCCACTGAATCATCCACTGAGCAGCACCTGCACAATAAACTCCCTGCAAAGGAACGGAATTTGAAGTCTCCGTCTTCAATATAAATCAAATGACAAAACAAATACTTTCACACTTAAGTATGACTAGGCTCACTGCAAAATCATATTCATAAGGAGGAAGGAAGTCTAAGAATGAAAACAAATTGAAGCAGTCTTGGCAGGAAGCAGCTGTGCGGATTGAGCTCTGAGCCTCACCAGAGCTCAGCTCAGCCTTGACCATAAAAGTCCACAGTATTTCATCGCATCACTGGCCGCATAAATAATTGAGTACAGAATCAGATCAGTATGTGTCCCAAAAAAAGGCAAGCAGCCATTTAGCCACCCTGACATCAGCACACATCCCCCACAGGCAACGTAATGCAGAGGAAATGACCACAGTCTGCAGGCACAAGCTGGTCAGGAGCCTAAAAGAGGACTCTGCAGAGCCCGTGTGATTCTGGGCATTGGAAATGGAGGTGCTTGTCACTTCACGTGTTTGTGTTTCACAGAAACAAATGTGTACATACGGATAACAAATCTGCCCAGGCCAAGAACCTGCCAATAGAGCCTTTTGAACTGTGCGTGCCTGTGTGCGCGCATGCTCTTGCTCTTGCTCTTATTTTAGTGGCTCGAGGTTCCTACCAGCGCAGGGTCTGTGTTCTGTGTGGGTGTTTGACTGTGTTTCTGTGAGTCCAGTGTCCTGCCAGCGCAGGGTCTGTGTTCTGTGTGTGTGAGACTGGCTCTCTGTTTCTCCCCTGCTCCAGGGAGTGCGGACCCCCATACTGCAGCTGTCAGCCCTGCAGGAGGGGGACTACACCTTCCAGCTGACCGTCACCGACTCGGCTGGACAGCAGGACACGGCCAAGGTCACGGTGATCGTCCAGCCGGGTGGGTGTGCGCTGGGGGATGCAGCACATGCATGTCTGTGTCCACGTTTGTGGGAAATGGTTCCAGAATGTTGGAATTAAAATTGAGCTTTATTCAATCAAAGAGAGAAAAAAAAACACAATTTAATTTATTACTATAATGTTTGGGCCCTGTTTTAGGGGGAGACTAGCCCAACACTATCTATCTGTTTATTAATGTGAGAACAGGTGGAAGGAAATATGTGGAGTCTGTGGCATTTCTTCAATTTGACCTGACATGAAAAATGTAGAGTACTGCGTGTGAGGACCTGTGCTCTCACCCCCCAGAGAACAACAAGCCCCCCGTGGCAAACGCAGGGCCGGAGAAAGAGCTGACTCTGCCCGTGGACCACACCACACTGGACGGGAGCAAGAGCACCGATGACCAGAGAATCGCCACCTACCAGTGGAGCCAGGGCAAGTCAGTACATGCATGTTCATATATATACATATATACACACACACAGGGTCACACACACACACACACACACACACAGTGTCACTCACGCACACACACACACACACGTACACACAGGGTCACACACACACACACACACATACACACACAGTGTCACTCACGCACACACACACACACACACGCACACACAGTGTCACTCACGCACAAACACACACACACACACAGTGTCACTCACGCACAAACACACACACACACACAGTGTCACACACACACACACACACAGACACACACAGACACACACACACACAGACAGACACAGTGTCACTCACACACACACACACACACACACACACAGACACACACAGACACACACACACACAGACAGACACAGTGTCACTCACACACACACACACAGTGTCACTCATGCACAAACACACAGACACACACACATTCACACACACACACACAAACACACACACACAGTGTCACTCACAAAATCACAGAAACATGCGGGTGTCTCGTGTGGCGTAGCCCGTAGAGTGCTTTCCACATGCTCATTGTGAGCCGTGACATCGGCGGTTCGAGTCCGACCGCCAACCGGAGTTGCATGCCAACCTAGTTCTTCCTGTCTCCTCCTGTCTTCCACTGATCTGTCAAATAAAGCTGAAAAAGCCCCCCCCAAAAAACATACAAAATCACAGTAACGCTAACAGTGACTTGCACCTGCACGCACACACCCACACATGCACACACCTTCATGGAAGGCACACTTGCCTAGGTACACTCTCCTGCTCAGACCCAGGCACACACACACACTCTGTGTCGCTGCCGTAAGTTCAGTGTGCACGGCAGTTGCCTCTCTCTGACTGTGTGTGTGCCTCAGGGGGCCTGCGGGTGTGAAGATTGATAATGCGGACAGTGCCGTCGCCACGGTAACAGGGCTTCAGGTGGGCACTTACGAATTCAGCCTGACAGTGACGGACGAGAGGAAGCTGCAGAGCAAAGACACGGTTAAAGTCATTGTTCGAGAAGGTAAGCGTCTGTCTTTCCCATTGTCCCTTTCTTCACTTTGCCACATAACGGCTGTGTGCCTGTGCCTGTGTGTGCCTGTGTGTGCATCTGTGTGCGTGTGTGTGCCTGTGCGTGTGTGTGTGTGTGCCTGTGTGTGTGTGTGTGCACGCGTGTGTGTGTGTGTGCCTGTGTGTGTGTGTGTGTGTGTCTGTGTGTGCGCGTGCGTGCGTGTGTGTGTGTGTGTCACTCACTTCCTCTCCCTCTTATCAGAACTGGACCAGCCTCCGGTGGCCCACGTCCAGTCACGGCCTCCCATCTCCCTGCCAAATCGGACCGTAACACTGGACGGGTCACGATCCACCGACGACAAGGGCGTGGTCAGTTATCTGTGGACCCGCGATGACAGCAGCCCTGCTGCAGGGGTGAGACCTCCATACACGTGTGTTACAGTGATCTCGGTCCCTAGGGGAACAAAGTCTGGATCCACTGTGTTACAGTTATTATTTTATCCAGAAAATAAAGGCTATACTCAGTTGTTTGACAATTAATACCATGTACATTGCAAATAGGAGTACATACAAAGTCCCCTTTCAGAGGTCAGCTGCAATAATTTGGACCAGAGTGTGTAGAGGCCGACTAAGCAAAACCAGGAAATTATAGGCTCACATCCCAGGTGCTGCTGTACTTCCAGAAGAAGTGGAAAGTAGATGGAACAAGTTGGCCTTTGAATGTTCCAGTTGAGCTGAGCTGGAATTTATGAACACGCTGTTCCTGGAACTAGTCTGGGCTGACCTTGAACTGCTGCGTAAATGAATGGAATTTTTTTTTTTGCAAAGAAGGTTCTGACATGCAGGTGACATTATTTACCAGCGTGCCATCAGCAACAACAATCTTACATCACCCTGGCTAAGGCCATGTGCTGTATGCAACAAAAAAGAAAAAAGTGTACTGTACTGAAAACACACAGGACATGTGGGTCGATACAAGGAAGCCAGTCTCATCCTCTATTGTGTCCTTTACTTAAAGGATCTGTTTGGCTGTTTATGCATCTAAAGTACAGTCAGATGGAGCTCTGGGCTGCTTGGCAAAGGGGTAAACGAGTATGGGCCATGTGATAAGGGCTGTGCACGCCAGTAAGAAACCCCTCAGATACACCAAACGGCGTGTGAGGTCACCAACTGTAAGAAACCCCTCAGATACACCAAACGGCGTGTGAGGTCACCAACTGTAAGAAACCCCTCAGATACACCAAACGGCGTGTGAGGTCACCAACTGTAAGAAACCCCTCAGATACACCAAACGGCGTGTGAGGTCACCAACTGTAAGAAACCCCTCAGATACACCAAACGGCGTGTGAGGTCACCAACTGTAAGAAACCCCTCAGATACACCAAACGGCGTGTGAGGTCACCAACTGTAAGAAACCCCTCAGATACACCAAACGGCGTGTTGAGGTCACCAACTGTAAGAAACCCCTCAGATACACCAAACGGCGTGTTGAGGTCACCAACTGTAAGAAACCCCTCAGATACACCAAACGGCGTGTTGAGGTCACCAACTGTAAGAAACCCCTCAGATACACCAAACGGCGTGTTGAGGTCACCAACTGTAAGAAACCCCTCAGATACACCAAACGGCGTGTTGAGGTCACCAACTGTAAGAAACCCCTCCGTAAACCAGTGGAAGTATCTGAGTGGCGAAGGAAAGCGTGTAGCTTTACCCAGGGCTACTGGAACAGGATTCATTTAATGTTATCTTGATTAAATGACTCCAAAATATTGCTTTAACCTTTCCCCTGTGCTAAAAGTTATGAATAGACGGAGGAGACTGCTGTCCACCAGTAGTGTGGGTTTATACAAATCACTATCTAATTTGGTAGATGCACCTTATCCTGTGCAGCCTGCATAAATACATTTGTGCATCCTGTTGTGACACTAGTGTGTAGGCGAGTGACTGTGGGGTGCAGATATCCTGAGTTTGATGTATATGTTAGGACCTTAGACTGCTAGGTGTGCAGTGTTAATAGTCAACGAGGAATGCCAGGTTAAAATGAACAGTTTATTGTTCAGTGTGTTCAGTAATAATGACAATGTAAAATGGTGCAAAATGTGAGCGGTGAAATGTATACGTATATATACGTATATGTGCAGGGGACCATATTGACAAGTCTCCCCGAACCATTGCACTTCTCTCCTTGTATACAAGGAAAAACCCAAAGTCTTCAAATAAAGACACAGTCATGACAAAACGGTACAACAATGAATCCTGGTTGCGCCATCTCTAAGCATGTGACGCTGGGTTAACCTTTGTAGCTGAGGCGCTAACTTGTTCCCCATGACATCGGCTTTCCAACTATACAAAACATGATTACACTGTATTATGGGGAACCTAAGGTTTACAAATGCTGATCCAGTCGGATGTTTTGCAGCTGAGCACTGTTTCCTTATCACACCCTGCTGACTCGCTGACCCGCAATGAGTCATGGTCCGTCCTCTGCAACAGTCCGTTTTCTTTTTGGGTCAGATAAGAGGCAGACTTCTGTGAACTGCCCTACACCATATACGGTGAAAATACTGTGCTGTCTGTTTATTTACGGCACCGCTGTGTGGACAAAACACTGCGCCATTACCGTCCGACGCTCGATTAGCAGTGATGCATTTCATCCAATCCGGTCTGCTTTAAGATGCCTGAAGATGACATGATTGGTCGAAGTGCATCACTGCATGTAGTTGTAGCCAGTAATGTTTGCTCGCTGTCTGCCTGTGTAGAGCACTGACTGTGCGATGTTTTCTCATGCACTGTGATGCTCTGCAGTACGCAGATGGCATATTCGTTTCACTTTAGGCTGGTTGGCTGCATCTTAATTTATTATTGATCTACAAAAAAACTTTAGATACATTTTTGCCGGGGCTGACGGATAAGAAGATAGTTCAGTGTGTTATTTTGAAGTATATTTGTATTTAGGGTTTGTAACTGAAATCTGCCTGTCTGTGCTCTGTCTCAGGATGTGCTCAATAACTCCGACCACCAGCCAGTGCTGTTGCTAAGTAACCTGGTGGAAGGGAAGTACAGCTTCACGTTGACCGTCACTGACAGCAAGGGCCAGAGCAGCTCCGGCCGAGGCACCGTGGATGTGCGACCAGGTCAGTGCGTCCTTCAGCCAGGTCACTGAGCACACAGCCTCATGGGCACGGATAGCAAGCATTCATTACATGCACATTATACCTCTGTTCTACATACACGCACATACACACACGACACAAACGCACGCGCAGATCTACTGCACTCATACACCTTCCCTCTTACATAAGTGCACATACACTACACACAATCACCTCTCTCTCACACGCACACACATACCCCTCTCTCTCTTGCACTCACGCACACGCACCTCTCTCTCTCTCTCTCACACTCTTGTACATACACACAGGTACCTTTCTCTCCCTCACACTGTCTCTCACAGACACTCACACTCACACACACACACATGCATCTCTCTCTCACTCTTGCACTCATACACACACCCCTCTCTCTCTCTCGCACTCACACACACACACACACCCACACCCACACACATGCACCTCTCTCTCTCTCACACACTCTTGCACACACACACACACACACACACAGGTACCTCACTGCTCGGTACTCTCTCACTCTGGTGTCTCAGATGTTTGGGAGAGAGACCTGGTGGAGCTGGTCCTGGAGGTGGGCGTGGCCCAGGTGTCCCGTCGGCAGAGAGACATGCTGCTCCGGCAGGTGGGTGTCCTACTGGGCGTGCTCGACAGTGACATCATTGTCCGGGAGGTGACCGCCTTCAACGAGCACAGGTAAGACACCTCAGAGTCCCCCCCCCCCCCCCCCCCCCTTCCTCCATTGGCTATCATTCCCTTAAAGCAGTAGTTCCAAAACAATCAAGTGAGATCTGCACTGAAATGATAGAGCGTCTAGTACACAGAACACATTCTATAAAAGCATGGGATTCACAGCATTCCTTATTGATTAAAACCAACAGCTCTGACTACCTCAGCACAGAACCACACGAGCACAACAGTGGCCTGAGCATCTTAATTTACACGTTCAGTCTCCTTTAGATAGTACTTGCTGTTTGGCATGTTTGAAATGAATGATAAAAAAACGGTCTCTGTAATACATACCCAGGTGCAGTGTGTTGAGTGCTGGCTGTGTGTTGGGGTGCATGTGCCCTTGTGTTTCTCCTGCGTGAGCCCTCCCTCTGTCTTCTGCTTCCTCTGTGGCGTCAGCACTCGCATCGTGTTCCTGGTGTCCGGGGGTCCGGGGCGCCCCCCTCTGTCCGGGCACAGCGTGGCCGTGGGGCTGCGCAACAAACTGCGCAAACAGAAGAACGACTTCCTGATCTTCAAGGCGCGGAGCGTGGACACAGTCAGTGAGTACCGGCTGCCCGGGTGGGGGGGGGGGGGGGGGGGGGCTGGGCGCTGGGGAGGAAATGAAAGCGTACTGACTCTCTATCTCCCTCACTTCCTCTCCATCTGTCTGTCTTGCTCCATCCATCCCCTCCGTCCCAGTCTGCCAGCTGAACTGCTCCAGCCACGGAGAGTGCGACCCTTTCACTCGCCGCTGCGTCTGCAAACCCTTCTGGATGGAGAACTTCATCAGGGCCCAGCTGGGCGACGCGGAGAGCAACTGCGGTGAGAGGCCCAGTCTTGCGCGCTGCCCTGACGCTCACTCTGACATGGGGTGCTGACTCTGGAGCAGGAGCCATGCCGAAATGCACAGGAACAGACTCGTTCTAAAGCACGGAGGCCCTGAGGCTCTTAATATGAACTCTCTTCCTCTCTTTTGAAGAGTATGGACTCCTTTGGAGGGATCTGGGAGGGTGTAGTGGGTCTGCTTTCCCCTGTATGCAGGAAGGATTGTTGGCTATTTCAAGTGTACTTATGTTGACATTTTCTGAGGCTGTCGGGGGACTGAATGTAAAATGGGCTGATTCATTACTCACAACATGTGGGTGAATCCCTTTAGTTCTCAGCTTGAGCTCTTATTGTACTGCAGCCAGTTGTAAAGACTGAGTGGCAAATGCAGTTTTAAATTCAATTCTTTTTCTTTCTCTTTCAGAGTGGAGTGTTCTGTATGTTACTATAGCGTCCTTCATGATTGTGGTTGCCATAGGAACAGTTGTCTGGGGGATGGTGTGCTGCTGTCGCAGGTAAGGTCTAGGGGAGGCTTGGCTGTTTTTTCCCACTTTGTGAATGTGGTGTGTGTGTGTGTGTGTGGACACCTGAAATATGTGCTGAAATATGGGTTGGCCCCATGCCATGCATTGTTTACTTTACAGTCTGTGGAGTAATGTAGTAGGATGTGTGTAACGTTGTATAATGTGTGTGTGCCATGTTATGGATTTGTTGTATAATGTGTGTGTGCCATGTTATGGATTTGTTGTATAATGTGTGTGTGCCATGTTATGGATTTGTTGTATAACTGTGTGTGTGTGTGACCAGGCGGAAGAGCCGGATGCGCAGGAAGAGCCGCTATAAGATGTTGGAGGCAGATGAGCAGGACAGTCTTGAGCTGCAGCCCCCACGAGCTGGTAAACACTACCACACACACACACCCACCCACACACTAACAATCACACACGCACGCACACACACACACACACCCACACACTAACAATCACACTCGCACACCCACACACTAACAATCACACTCGCACACCCACACACACACACACACCCACACACTAACAATCACACTCGCACACCCACACACTAACAATCACACACGCACGCACACACACACGCACACCCACACACTAACAATCACACACGCACACCCACACACTAACAATCACACTCGCACACCCACACACTAACAATCACACACGCACGCACACACACACACACACACACCCACACACTAACAATCACACACGCACGCACACACACACACACACACACACCCACACACTAACAATCGCACACGCACACGCACAGACACACCCACACACTAACAAGTACACACAGACACACACTAACAAGTACACACACGTGTACAGGCAGTCTCAAATGACTCCACAAGCCATTGCCTGCAAAGCCTGAACATGCAGTGATTATAATTGATGATTATAGATTTCTGAATGTAATGACACTTATCCTGCACTGACTGCCCGGTGCCCCCTCTGTCGCCGCCCCGCAGGCCGCTTGAAGCCAGTGCCTGTCCCCACTTCCTCCTCCCTCATGCGCTCCGACTCGGACTTGGACAGCGACGACGGGCGGGGGGGCAGCGCCTGGACGGAGCGGGAGAGGGGCCAGCTGCTGCGGCCCCAGAACGGAGCCCTGCGCAACGGCCTGGGGCCCCTGAGGGCCAAGAAGCAAAGGGAGGAGTTGCTATAGCAACCACATCAGGGGACGAAACCCCGCCCCGCTCACCGCGCACAAACCTCACGCCCCTCACGGACAGCGCTCCGACACGCAGGGGTTAGGCATGGAGGGGGTGCGTCTGAGCCACTGGGGATTCAAACCCCCTCCACCCCACCCCCGCCTGCCTCACCTGGCCCTCACTAAGCCAGTACCTGAGAGACTTCACTCCACCCTGAGAGACCTGGAGTTATGTGAACGGGGCACAAACAGAGACTAACCCCCATGCACCTCTCCGTCTGTGATGTACAGCCCTGCACCCCAAAATCACCACGAATGTATCCCCATACCCACACAGGGTGACACAGGGGCTGCTGCCCCGCCCTGCACCTCACAAACGGGGACTCCGCACCCCAGCCCCTGTCCCGTGAAGCGAATTAACCGGAATCTTGAAGGACTTGCTCCCTGTCTCTGAGCCCCGAGGCCCCCCTCCGCTCCTGAAACTCAGGATTCCCCTGCGCGCTCGGACGCAGCGCAGCACCCCCCAGCTCTGACGCTGGCGCACAGGGCGAGAGCACAGGCAGTGGGCTCACTGTGAATACTGGAGCCAGCAGCCCCGAAATGAGCCTGTGTGTCTGCGTGTGCCTGTAGCAGCAGGCCGGTCAGAGTCAATCAAATCTCCCTTAGGCAGCTCTCAGCCCCGTATGTCAGTGTTGGAGGTGGGAACATTTGCTGGTGTGTTACAGCAGAGAAGGATCATGGGAGATTGTGTTCTTGTGGAGATGTGGATCACATGGATTACACTGGAAGAACTCACTGGATGACACTGGACTACACAGCGCCGGAGCCCCTCCCTCCCTCCCACAGTCCTTGTGACGTGGAGTGGGGGGGGGGGGGGCAGCGCCTCTCACTCACCTCAAAAATTGCTGGGTCCTGGCAAAACCACCTTGAGTTTAGTTTGTTTTTACCTGTTTTTAGCCAGTAATTTGGTTTCTGATGCACTTTGTGTCATTTTTATGACGTTGCTCTGTCTGTTGTTCTGTCCTGGTCTGTCTGGGTGTGGACTGAGTAATGCTGATCCACACGGATCATTTTGTGAAGGAGTTTCAGTTCAATTTATCGTCAGGCAGACATTCAGACTCAATTCCCCACATAGCTCCTCTGTTAAACCTGCCTGTCTGGTTTCTGACACACTGCGTTGTCCCAATGTAATTAGAACATTAGATGAGCGTTACTTGTACTTCTTACTCAGACCCCTTGTGCTATTGTGCATGGTCCTTATCGATTTGTTACTTTTCCAGCCTACATTACACCACTGACGTCAGCAGAGCACTCTGCAGTCTTGAGTTATACCTTGTCTAGCTTTGGCAATGGGGGATCTTGGTCGCATTCAAGGTCACATACTTGTTTTCTGCTTCCTTCAGTGCTCAGGAGGGCAAGAACCATGTAATGATGTTGCCTTACCTGCACTACTTCCTGTTTGCAGAGCTTCCTCTTAAGTCTATACCAGACATACATGGGTGTTGTGGGAATTGGAGTCCCAGGGCCTTGGCTGTCAGACAGCAGCAACCAAATGAAGGGATTCTCTTCTGATTTTAAGGCTCGTTACTAATGTTGTGTTTCTTTGTTTGATTTTATTTTGTTTTATTTGAAGGAATCCTTCTGTTCTGTGACTCTATCTGGTACAACTGGATTACCTGTAAATTAAAGGGAAATATTTAAATACTTGTCTTTGTTTCAAATTGTGTTGACTGATATTGTGTGTATATAGGTTAGAATGCACATGCAGTTGGGCTAGTTATTGGTATATATATGTTTTTACTTCAAGCTAATAATTGCCAGAGTTGCCTGTCCTCTGCATACTGGTTTTCCTTCTGACCACAGTTGCAGGCCTGGACTTGTAACAGGCTGTTAACCTTCACTCACCTTTATTATCTATTTTGTGATGATTTGTGTTCTTATGCCACATTCTGTCTGAATTAGCTATACATGCCATGAATTAATGCCCCATAGTCACGTCCCAGGGCTTTAGATGAACTAATGTTCTCATTTTATTTTTTTATTTTTTGCAGTGTTACCTGTGTTATGGGAATAAGATTGTACACAAAGTTAACAGCCAACTCTGAAGCATCAGCGATGTCTTTACCTGCTAATATTTGGTACCCACTTTCTACTCTATTCCGCAGCCCTTCTTCAGTGAATAACATTGCAATTTCAGCACACAGGAAATGCTTACATGTGGCATAAAAACCCTTCTTAAGTCTGGGTGCTGTTGCAAGACACAACCGGTTTGGTCTTTGTAGAATATTTATTTTGAATTGTGAAGGTTTTATAGGGTTAATCCTCATAAAGCAGACTGACTGCATATTTCGTGTGGAGGAGAGTGAGCTCAGAGAAAGGCATCATGCCTTTGTTATGGTGCATTCAGCAATGCCGCTAAAACAAACTCCTAATCCAGGAATCCTGGAGGGCCGGTCTGCATGTTGGTTTTTGTTCAAACCAATTACCTTAGTTTTAGTTTTCTGACAGTCCTATGAACTGTGCTGGTTCACTCCTGTACTTACAGTCTGCAGCTGTGGCTGGTGCTTATACGAATGTCAGATGAATAAATGAGCTAATTAAATAATTAAGAGCAAAAATTGGCACAAAATCCTGAGAGGGATTGGCCCTTGTTGTGCACCCTTGCCATATGATTACAAATAAAGGAAAAAAAAAGTCTTTGTCCCAAACATTATGGAGCTCACTGTAAATCTAGTCTTGGACCTTGGAGCATTGATCTGCTTTCTCTCCTGCACTCTCACCTGCATCATAGTCTTAATCTCTTTACTTCTTTAATGTTTTGGCTGGCCTCCTTTGTTCCTGCCTTTCTTCTAGCTGCTTTGTTAAGAGTGGTGGGGGGGGGGGGCATGGCCTCTGCATCCTCAAAACATACCATTCGGAGACCTTGGATTTCGGCATGGTGCCAAAACAGGCAATGTGTTCTCAGAGCCATCTGCCTCACGTGGTTAAACCCTGCATGGACATATTCACATTTCCTTGGATTCAAGCAATGTTTAATTCAGATTTGCGTTCAATTTACTTTCCAGAACATATAGGTATTCTGATAGGTTGGGTTTAATAAAAAGAAGTTCAAGTCACTTGGTGGAATACAATAAATCATACAGAAAATAAATCATTTCAATTGATCAAAATTATGCTTAATTACTGCATCTACATATGCTCTTGTTCAAACATTATAAAGCATTAAATAACCACACAATCAAATAGGTCAAATGTGAAGTAATTACAAAGCACCACTAGATGGCAGCATGGTTGTCAGATTGGCACATGACATTCAGCGCAACATCAAATGTAAAGATACATGTCACCACATCATATCTGTGTGGAGCTACAGTCATTCAAAAAGTATATTTGTTTTGAAGAGTGAGTGTCTAAACTTGACATGAATAGCCATTCTCGGCATGAGTTCCCCAATAAAGCCTTGAGCATGCCAGCTTGATTCCCCCTAAACTATGCACCAACCTGAATTTTGAAGCCCCTTGGCGGACCAGTGAAACATTTAGCCCTGCCTTTGCTTGAACTCCCCATTCATTAAGAACCCTCATTTCAGAGACAGAAACAGCGGCACTGCTGAGGAGGTCCTCAAACTGAAACTACGCTGATCTAAGCTGACTTGTAAACATCCAGTGTGATTTGCCCAGGCAAATCTAATTTGTGTGGGTGTTCCTCCGCCCCAGGTGACCATAAGCTACTCCCAGTGCAACTGTTTATCAGTCCATTTAATCACGTCCTGTGTCACCAGGGCTGAAGTCACTGTAGACATCAGTAATGAGCTCGTGGGTTTTAATCATTAATTCCCACACACCAAAGCCTAGACACATGCACCTTAATTTAGTGTATGTGTGCGTGTGTGTGCGCACGCACGTGTACGTGCACATGTTTCTTCTCTGTCTCCTGATAAACTTCAGCTCTGGAGGGAAGGACATGTTCAGACAAGAAAAATGGATACCAGAGGGTAAAATAATTCTTCCAAAAAATGTAATAAAATAAGAAATAAGATCCAGATTGTCATCCATGTGCTAGCAAGATTGTCAGTATTAATCTCCTATAAACAGCATGGCAGAACTATCCAGTAGTTCAGAGCTGTGGTCAAGGCACCCCCCAACCCCCATTAAGACTTATGGGAAACACACTCTCGCAATCTTTTCATTTTAAGCCTGTTGAAACTTGCCACGTCTCCAATCGGCCTACAGATGAACAGCAAAGGGGAAAATCTCACATCTCCATGATGTACAGCAGTGATATTTGTACTGATCCCCAGCTACTGGGTTGTGAAATTGTTAATAAATTCCCCACTATGATTATTCTACAATTTTCACTGCACACAGTAAACCTCTCAGATGCATCTCCACTCCAGTTAAAACATGGTTTACATTGTTGATGGCGTTTTCATTGTCACTAAAAAGGATAGTTATCACCACTAATGTCGTACAGGGGATCTGGGTTCAGAAGCAAGTGCACAGATTAATAACTAATAAATACTGTACAGAGAAATGTAATGATGGAACGACGGCATATGCGGACATACATTTTGAAGAGCTGAAGAAACCGTTCAGGGTGGGGAAATAAGCGGAAGGTTTCTGTCTTTCTTTACTTATGTTCACGCTCTCTTCTCCTTATAAGGAAAAGGAATGGCTATGCGAGGAGGGCGGAAACGGCGCGCGGTGACAGCTGGGAACTTCCCTACTGATACAGGAAGACCGAGACGGAACAAGCCGATTGAGCTAGCAAGCGCCCACGGAAAGCAAACAAATTAAAACCGAAATCAGCCCTAGTTTGAGTGAGAAGGTAAGGTATATATCTTATTTGAGTCGTGCTGTGCGCGTAGTGTTTCACTAGTGAAGCCCAAGTAGCACATAATGTGTCACTTATTAATGCACCGTTTCGGTACCTTAAGATGTCATATTTCGCAGCTTTCTAAATATTTTATTGTCCAGATCTATGATTGAATAGCTATACACTTTAATTAAAATATATACATTATGTAGGCTACGCCGAATGCATTGTAGTCACTGACGCGGCGCAGAAATCAGTACGGAAAGTTATGTCTTTAATTTTGCAGAGTAGGGCGCAGTTCGGAGAGGGAGGGGGTATTCGTGAAAATACAGGAAATACCTGAAAGATAGCGACAAGAGGGGGTGCGAAATCCGTGGTTTTTACCATCTTTATTCGAACTTGTTTCAATGTTATTTGTTTCTATTGATGTTATGTTTAGTAATTTACCAGACTCTCAGATTGTGATGCATGCCGTGAGCACCGCTAGCTACGTTGACGACTTCCAATCCCATTAAGGCCCACCTGGAAAGATTATCTGGCCAGTTAAGCGAAATCGGAGCCTAACTGGCAACACAACGCTGTGCTGTCTTGACGCAGTATAGCCAGTGTCGCTTGGCCTATTTCTCTCACCACTACAGCAGACATGACCTGCATTAAGTCTGGACGTAATGCAGACTGCGCCCGATTGCATCGGGTCTGCGCATTCAGCGATGGCACGAAGGGCTTGGACATGCCGCGTAACCCACTTCTCGCCCAGTCAACATGAATGCCTAACAAGCTGAATGGACAGTGTGTTACAGAATAGGATTCGTAATCATATGCGAAACTTTCGGTTATATTACCGGTAACTAAACATTCAAGTGAGGTGAATTGACTGGTACAGAAATGTCTGCCAACATTTTTGGGGTGTGTCAGTTTGAGCACGGATCATTTTTAAACTGAATTTGGTATTATCAGGGAATTTGTGTTTGATATTGCCTTCCGTTCCTAACATTGAGAGTCTTCTAGCATTTTCCTAGCTTTGGCGTTTAGTATTAGTAAAGCAGTGAGTGAAACGGACTCACGAGCTGCACAAACGCGGAGACAGTTGGACCCCCTCCAAGCTTTCTTGGCTGCAGAGCTGTAGAAAAGGGACACCTCCAGGTGTGGGAGACGTCAGACCTTTCATAATGCCTTTGCGCTATTTGGGGTGTAGAATTGCGTAATCTGTTATTCTATATTTAATCTGGCGCGATTTGTTTGAATTATCTGGTTGGTTTTATCTGTTACAAACCAAGGTGAATTGTCCCCCAGTCTTCGCAGTGCTGGGGAATCAGAGAATCGGAGCACGTGCATTTAGGTCAAGGATAGGCAAAAATGGGCCTCAAGAGCCAAAATGGATCAGGTTTAAAAGAGTACCTACATAACTACAGGACTTTAATGGACCAGTGTACCGCCCACATGTGTAGTTGCTGGAACATGCCTAGTAACATAACAGGTTTGCAGGGAATCTTTGGGTAAGAAACAGGGTGACAGAAGATTTGATTGGTTTGGTGAAATATTTAACTGTGGAATATTTCAACAGTTTCTCATTTTACGGTTTGAATAATTGTTGAGAAAGAGAAAAAAAAATACTAGAGGAGAAAACTTGAAAATCCAAGCTCGAGTTCTGTGTGGGTAAACATTATTTATTTTATTGCCCAAAAATGACTGGATGCAGGTATGGCTGCAAGACCTTAATTGTTCCAGCTATTCCTTTAAGAAAGGAGACTTTTAGTCACAGTCAGGTGTAGCTGGGCGTGGCTGACTGGGGCTGAGTGCACATGTGAGCACCTGTGAGTCAGTCTCTTTGCTTTCCAGGTGTTCGGTTTCTATGTGTGTTACGCAACATGGACCCTGCGGCTGTGTGTGTGTGTGTGTGTGTGTACGTGTGGCTGCACTTGCCATTGTGAAAGGACCTCTTTCTAACTGCTGCGGAACAGTGGCTCCTCACTTTGCTAAATCAGCACAGAGACCTTTTTTTAGATAGTGCAGTGTTTGCATTGGATAGCTGCAATGCTTTTCCTCGAGCTTCCATTTGAAGACAGGGCGTAACAGGTCCAGTGATCTGTGTATTATATGAGTGCATTAGTCTCATCATCAAGCACTATATACTGTATATCCAGGCGGTATAAACAACCAGGGTTCTGTGTTGCTCTTGCTCTTAATGTCTGTGAATGACCAGCAGGAATTCACTGATAGGATTGAATCCAGGATGAGACGGTGTTGTTACCTTTGTGAAAGGTACTGAAGATGTATTATTTCAGTAAAATATCCCTATTTGTAATTTGATTGACTGCTAATTCAATTAATTATGTAGGCAATTTAAAGCTCTCTAGTAATTGGCATGTATGAAGCAAACTGTGTTGTTGAACGAGCATGTTTTTTTTTTTTGCATACAGAATAAACTTTGCAGAATAAACATGCATCATTCTCAGCAAAAAGAAGTTTGTATGAAATTAAATGGTTGTTTTAGGATCAAAAGTACTATTAGCACTATACTTTTTCATATTGTATTAATGCCGTTGGCCTTAAACAAAAAGAAACCTCCAGAAAACAGAACAGTACTTGATGCTGAAGCTCTGACAGGCTGTGTTGGTTCAGAAGTAACACCCTGCTGTTCATTAGCATTTGATATTGATAAATCCATATGAAGAGCTGCATTTGCTCCCCAGCCCCTACCCCCATCTGCCCCCACAGTAAACATTATAGTTAGTAGGAAAGTTAATTGGTTCCACCAGAGCCAGCTATGGGTATTAACAGTGATGACACATGCTAGCCTCATCCATTCTCTCCTGCCAGAGCTGGCTTTGTTCTTTCTTTATTGTTCTGTATGTATGTGAGATATCGCCTAGTCAGTAATAGGCTAACAGCAGAAATACTTAAGGAGGCACAGGAATGAAAGAATTATGTTTAATCAACATCATTAAACCACATTTAACCCTCTAATATTGAAATGTGGGAATTAAATACAACTAAATACAATTAAATGCAAGCATACAAAATAAATGCGTGATAAATGTGTCTTGCACATAGTGTGGGGTGCAAATGAGGCATGCCAACTGTACAAGGTTGAAGAAGAGATACTGTACACCTCAACACCACTTCCCTCACACTTCAAAGATGAAGGCGTGATGTACGGTGTAGTCTGACAGGGTAGATGCGCTGGAGTGAAGGCTGTGAGAGGATGTTGAGGAGATGGGTAAACATGGCACTGGAGGCAGAGCCCTTAGGTTTTTAAACCCCGAGTGTTTGCCCATCTCCACTAGGTTTCGTTTGTCATCCCAAATTATAACCAGCAGCTGGAGGATTTGTGCCACTTATCAGTTTTTCTTTCCCTAAATACCTCAGTTTCCATAAACATTATTTTGTTCCATGCGTTGCCCCACCCCCACCCCTCCCACATTTCCCTGGAGATGGAGGAAGAGGGAAATGCAGAAAACAAACTGGGTGATGGGCAGCTCTCCAGGAGCAGGGCTGTGGCAGTGGAGAACAGAAGTTGTGTATGTGCAGCAGTGAGCCCCCTAGTGGTGGAATAAGCTGCGTGACAAGTGCTGCTAACCACTTCCTGCTGCCGTCTCCGTATGGCTCACGTCTAATTGAAATGTTTTCCCTCTGTTTGCCTCCCAGTTTGCATTGCTCAGTGACGTTTGTAGACCAAATTTAGGGTGTGTATATATCGGAGTGTGTCTCTGTTGTTTCTTCATTGTGGTGACCACCAGCTCGGCTGCAGAGTCATGGTGCTGAAGGGCTTATCTTCACGCACAGCTGGGACAGGGAGATCACGGGTGCTTGTAGGACTAAAGCGGCTTCTGCTCTGAGGCGAGGGAAACCGTGATTTGTGAATCCCCCCTCTGTCTGTGGGCAGCAGTGACCCCTGGTGGCTGACTGCAGTAGTGCACTCCATCCTGAAATACAGCAGGGGTCTTCTGCAATGGGACAGGCTTGCAGCTGCCATTGGGAATTTCAGAGGAATAAATATTAGGGATTTTTTTAAAGAAGTTGCTGATGAAGATGATGATAACAGGCAAGGGAACATCCAGTATGCACAAGCCTGTAGTTGCCATCAAACTTCATTTATGGTTATGCACTGTCTGTGCACACCTGAAAGATGTTCCATGACTTGTCCAAACCCACCCACCCCCCAGCTTACCCTTCTTTCCTGTGCATTTTTCCACCGCTGTGAGGGAATGTTTAACTCGCGCTGACATCCACATTCTGTCGGCCCCTGTAGGCAATCTCTAACATTGCAGAACTTAATTTAGCTAGCGGCTCAGATGCTGTTTCTAGTGCTGGGGACTGTACTTGTCTGTCTATGCCAGGTTTGTGAGCCTCTAGCTTTCATGCCATCTGTGGCCGCTGTTCTAGTGGTAATTTGCTCGGACCCCACGGTTTAGCACGCGCGCATCACAATGTATTATTCATTGAGGATTTGTCCACCCAAGTCGGCTTTTGAAGCGATGTTCTCAGCAATAACTCCAGTTCACTTCCACTTTCCACCAATGAGAGAATAGTGATGTAGACACCCCTCCCACTCCACTGACCTCTGCCCCCCCTGATCCCCGTCCCCGTCCCCAGGTATGGCTGAGCTGGCGGGTTTGGTGCAGCGCCTGGAGGTGGCCGTGGGACGCCTGGAGGCCGTCGCGGGGGGCGGCGGCAGCTCTGCTGGGGGAGGCCCCGAAGGTACCGCCAATCACTCACCTGGCTGAGTCCGCTCTAAAGGGCTCGTGCAGTAAATTCACACACCTCGAGAGCAGCCACGTTTAAGTGGGGAACGTCGTCATCCAAAACGGTGCTGCCGTTATTAATTGATTATGGAAAGGTGATGTAATGGTGAGGCAAGAATGATAAACTGCTGCATTATCAACCACTTAAGTCTTCGATGGTTATATTTTCATGGTTTTATGTTTCTATCATTAGAGCTTGTTATGGATATAATGCATTTAGCAGAGTTAAATTGCATCAGTGCGTCTTCACTCGCTGATCTAGGAATGCTGTTAGCTCGGTGTGACACCATTGCTCATATTAATCAGGTGAACACACTTATGTTTCTCCTACATTGCAAGTCATTCCGACAACAGCGTTTACTAAGTGCAATGTAATGTGAATTATATTTATTCATCACCATAAGCGTCCCTTATGTACTGGATATAATAGTGAACACCCCCCCCCCCCCCCTCCACAGTGGTGTCTGCGTATGTGGAGGCCTATGATGACTTCATATCTGGACCTGTAGCGCAGTACTTGGTGATCAGCGGGCAGATTGGGGGCGATGTTCAGAAGCATGTAAGTGTGTCTCACGCTGGCTGTCTGCGGGCTGTGTGGTCCCCTGGATTCTTATGTCTGCATGTCACTCAAGGCAGGATGCTCTGATGCAGGGGCGTGTCCAGTCTTACCCGAAAAGGGCCGGTGTGGGTGCAGCCTTTTGTTTTAGCCCAGCACCAAGACACCTGATTCTACTAATTAACTATGCTGGTCTTTCATCTAGACAGTGGAATCAGGTGTCTTAGTGCTGGGCTAGAACAAAAATCCTGCACCCACATAGGTCCTTTTTGGGTTAGATTGGACACCCCTGGTCTGGACAGATGAAGAAGTGCTGAATAAAATAAAATGTCTTCTCTGTGGTCCTTGTTTCTCTCTCTTTGTCAGGCGGATATGATGAAGAAAGCTTTCACCTGTCAGAGGCAGTTCCTGGTCACTGCCTGCAACTCCCAGAAGCCTACTGATGTACGTAAAATCACAGATTCACACACACCAAATTAAAA
The DNA here is from genome assembly GCF_013347855.1 of Anguilla anguilla. Classification (NCBI taxonomy): domain Eukaryota; kingdom Metazoa; phylum Chordata; class Actinopteri; order Anguilliformes; family Anguillidae; genus Anguilla; species Anguilla anguilla. Next base: position 25,776,270 of record NC_049208.1, read on the forward strand.
GACAACATGCTTGCCTTTCAAGAATTTCTGTTAAGCCTCTATATAACAGGTTATCTTGTTTTTAAAAATATGAAATGATTTGGAAGACACTAGGCACTGCACTGGGTTGGGTGAGCGTTTTGCCAACACTCTGTCCTTCCACCACTAGGCCGCGCTGTCGTCCCTGCTGGCTCCTGTGTCCGACATTATCCAGCAGGTCCAGTCCTTCCGTGAGCAGAACCGTAGCTCTCCGCTCTTCAACCACCTGTCTGCTATCAGCGAAAGCGTCCCTGCCCTTGGCTGGGTTGCCATGGTAAGAAAGAGGGGCTGTATAGTTGTCGGCATGGAGACCGCGTTGGTGTTTGTTTTCTGTTGTGGCTGTCATGCCTATTTCTGCCTGGCTACCTGTCCTCCTGTCTCCTTCTGTGTGACTCATAGTCTCTCTTTCTATATCTATCTCTCCCTCTCCTCTCTCTGTTTCTCTCCTTCCCCCTCCTCTCTGTTTCTCTCTCTGCTCCTCTCTTTGTGGAGGATGTGTTGTATGATGGGGTCTCTGTCTCTGGCAGGCACCGAAGCCGGGCCCCTATGTGAAGGAAATGCAGGACGCTGCCATGTTCTACACCAATCGTGTTCTTAAGGATTACAAGGAGAAGTGAGTGCCACCAACCCAAGCCGTTTGTGTGTCTTTCTCTCTCGCGCACATGCGCTCCCCCTCCCTCTCCCTCTGTCTAGTACGGTTGCGGCCATCTATACACATATATACATACATACACACACATGTTTGCAGTGTAGTTTAACCCATTTTTATATTGCTCCTCTATGTATGTGGTTGCCTCTTTGTGTAAATTAGACAAACGGTGACTTTAAAGGTGGTTCTGGGAGATCAATGAATTAAATCTGTTTGGTTTCTTGGTCCTAAGTCTGCAGGCTTAAATTTGATCACAGCTGAGGATGAAATCAGTCGACTCAGTGAAAGAATGCATTGCTAACTAAATGTACAGCACTTAACAAGCCTCAGCCCATTAACGATGCACATTCTCCATGAAGTCTGTAAAGATGTCAGCAGCAGTCTCCATTCCCGTCTCTGTTAGGGATAAGAAGCATGTGGACTGGGTGAAGGCCTACCTGGCCATCTGGACCGAGCTGCAGGCCTACATTAAGAAGCACCACACCACAGGCCTCGTCTGGAGCAAGACTGTGAGTACCTTCCTGCGCTGGCTGCCTGCATGGCCCAAGCACAGTGCGTCCGCCTGTGTCTGAAGCTTGCACAGTCCAGGAATGCCATTTGCTCCCTTTTAGGGTCCGGTTGCCTCCGCCTCCTCTGCAGCTGTACGCCCTGCTGGTGGGGCTCCTCCTCCACCGCCGGGGCCCCCACCCCCTCCCATGGATTTCAGCCAATCATCTGCTGGCGGCGACTCGAGCGCCGACTCCCGCAACTTACTATTTGCTTCCATCAACAAGGGTGCCAACATCACCAAGGGTGAGTGGCAAGTGCTGCTTGCTGAAACTGCACAAACTGGGCTATGAAAACGGCATGCTGCAGTGTGCTTCCCTGGCAGAGCTTGTTTAAAACTGAGTGAAGCACAAAAATGCTCCGCAGCAAGAATGCTCTGAATTGTAAATGGTAAATGGACTGCATTTATATAGCGCTTTTATCCAAAGCGCTTTACAATTGATGCCTCTCATTCGCCAGAGCAGTTAGGGGTTAGGTGTCTTGCTCAAGGACACTTCGACACGCCCAGGGCGGGGTTTGAACCGGCAACCCTCCGACTGCCAGACAATCGGTCTTACCTCCTGAGCTACGTCGCCCCAATTGTTAGAGTAAAACTATGGAGCCTGAAAAAAGCTGTGTTCACCGAGGAACATACTCGCATTTTATTTCAGGATGGTTCCGTTTACCCTGCATTTCAAAGGTTCCAACTGAATGACTTGTCTTCCCTAGTTGAACTCTGAGATATTTGTAACCCCTTTCATCCCACATTAAAACATAAAGCATCACAACATTCGGAAGGTCTATTTGGAGAAGCACTTGTATGTAACTCCATTTTCTCTGGCCCACTGACCCAGGGCTGAAACACGTGTCTGATGACGAGAAGACTCATAAGAACCCGGCGCTGAAGACCCAGGGAGGAGTCGTGCGCTCCGGGCCAAAACCTTTCACTTCACCCCGTCCTGCGCCGGCCGCCGCCCCCACCGCCCGCACTTTGCCCCCCATGCTGGAACTGGATGGCAAAAAGTGGAGAGTGGTGAGTGAGCAGACACCTTATGAACATCTCTGAGCTCAGAAGGGCTGGGTGACTGCCTCTGGGTTAAGGATACCGAGCTGTGAGAATCCTGTGGGTCTGTGAGTCTGTGGCCATGACCGCTGCTCTACCAGGCACAAGAGCTTGTGCTGGATGGGTTCTCGTATCAGGTGATCGCTTTTTAACCTCCGCTCCCCCCCCCCCCACCACCTTTCTTCCTGTCTCTGCAGGAGAACCAGGAAGGCGCTCAGGGGCTGGTGATTGACGACACGGAGCTCAAGCAGGTCGTCTACGCCTACAAGTGCAACAACAGCACCTTGCAGGTCAAGGGCAAGCTCAACTCCATCACCATCGGTACGCAGCGCCCCGTGCCGCTTTGCGTCTGTACGCGCGTCGCGCCCAAAGCGGCGGCCGTCTCGTTCACGTCTCCCGTCTGCCCTCTCTCTCAGACAACTGTAAGAAGTTTGGCCTGGTGTTCGACGATGTCGTCGGGATCGTGGAGGTCATCAACTGCAGGGACGTCAAGATCCAGGTGCGTTCCTGTCTAAAAGTGCTCCGTGGTTCCACCCGGGGTGCAGGGCACCATTTTCAAACGGCCATTTGCATGATGCCGGTGATAACATTGTGAGAATCTGCCTTAAAACAGAAAGGCACTCGTGCAGTTGTGTTATTCTGTAATGATTCTGATAATGAATTTAGGAAAGTTTGACAGGTGTACCTGGGTGGGGTTCGGCCTGCTGCTCTTTCTCTCGCGTGCAGTGCGTGTGCGTTGATGCCTTTCTTTTTCCGTTCAAGGTTATGGGCAAGGTGCCCACCATCTCCATCAACAAGACAGACGGTTGCCATGTCTACCTGAGCGCTGATTCGCTTGCGTGCGAGATCATCAGTGCCAAGAGCTCGGAGATGAACGTGCTGGTGCCAGGCGCGGGGGGAGAATATGTAAGTTCCGGGATGGGGATGACAAAGCAAAGGGAACAGTCTCGGTGTGAATATCAATGGAGGTTATGGGGTGATGGGTATGACAAAGCTTTACAAATACTTTTTACTGTTACAGCGGGAAATGTTTTTGGTTGTAATCTATCGTCAGCAAAATCCAATCCACAGCTGTGCATTGGGAAAAACAATACAATTGATTGATTTATACAGTATAGTGGTAAGGGAGGCCCCATATAGAGAACTATGGAAGCCAAGTTTATTTCTCGTAGTTCTGACTTTATTTATCGTAATTCTGACTTTATTTCTCGGATTTCTCTTCAGTCCTGAAGTGTTAAATGGATTTTGCCTTGGTATTAGCTAGTATTTTCTTGTAAGAAGGAGCATATTCCTGTTGATGTGACCATTTGTGCTATGTCAAACTGGAAGAGCATTTGTTTACTTCCATCCATGTCAGAATTGCAAGAAATAAAATAAAATTGCGAAAAAGTCAATTCCACAAAATAAAGTTTGAATACAGAATTGAAAGTCAGAATTTTGCTAACTTTTTTTTGTGGTGTAAACAGGCTTCCATAAAGAACAGCTGTTGATCTGGAGATAAGATGTATGGTGGAATTAAAGGTGGCATGGGGATTGTTTTAAAGGAAGTTGAAACCAGGAGGATGAGAGCGTCTGTCATAAGTCAGTTTTAACAAATTAAATGATGCACCCTCTCCCCTTTTCCCCCCCCTAGACTGAGATTCCTGTACCTGAGCAATTCAAAACCGTGTGGGATGGCAAGAAGCTGGTCACCACAGCAACCGAGATTGCAGGATAAAGCAGCCCACGAGAGGCCGCCCCCTTTTGCAAATGCCGACCTGACTAACCGACCAATCACAAAGTAGACTGAGATGCCAACCTCTCACACATTTCCTATCATCCAGTTACAGCTGCAGCCCCTACCTTCCTTTTGCCAATGAGAGGACTGCTTGCTTTATGTGGAGCACTCCTACAGCCAATTGCAGGGGAGCGACTTCATTCCGTTCGGTACACAGGGCTTTATCAGTGGCCACTGGGGAAGTGAGTTCATTGAATGGTTTTATTTTCATTTTGCCAATACCAAGCTTCTGCTTTATTTTGAACATTCCAGCCAATTTAGGAAGATGGTGAGTGATTCAGAAATGGCCAAATCAAAAAAAGTAAGGATTTGTCTGCTTTTCTGTTCCATTTTGACTCCTCAAGCAATCGGGTTATGTTGTGCTGATTTCTGTAACCTCATGTGGGAGGGTCATTTATGTCTGATTCTTGTTTCCTTGTTCTAGTCAGGGGGGGCAGGCGTACGGGAGGGCCAAGGTGGTTTTTGTACCATATATGCAATTCAGCTGTAAAGCACATTTACAACTTTCTGCAGTCATTGATACTATCATTCAAGATGATGATGATAATAATAGTCATAGAATTAATGACAGAATTTGTGTCCTCGTCCTCATTAAAAATCTAGAGAAAATAACGAGTTATGTGCAGGAACACTGTTGTCTTTTTTTATCATTAACACTGAAGAAAAACAAATGTAAAAAAATAATAATAAAAAATTAACACCAAAAGTCTTCTTCATCTCGTACGACACTTTCCATCTCGTTGTACGTTCCCATTAATGCCTGCTTTCAGGACTCAACATTCCACTTTTCAAGCTCACGTTGAAGCAGAAACAGGTGGTTGAAAGTGAGAAGGTGGTGAGGACAGGTGTCCCAGTTCTGGGTGAAAACTGGAAGCGAGGAGTTGTGCAGAATGCAACATGCCATTTAAGGCATTGTGGTTGAAAAGTGTGTACCTCCTACGTGTCCTGCTTTACCCTTTATAGGGCTTGCTTTGTGTGACCCCAACATACCTTCCTGTCTGCCTGTCTGTCTCTGGTGCCCTGTGATGAACCTTCTTGTCCTGGCCGTTTTCCTCCACTCCGGCATGTCCTTTGTGTCAAGTTCCAATGATTCCCCCCCCCCCCCCCTTTTTTTTCATTTAATCTGTACTCTCATTCTGAATTCAAATCCTGTTCATGAGTACTGGAGGAAGACATCTTCAAAAAAAAAATAAACAGAATAATTCATAGACCTTGTGTCCATCAGTATCTGTATTCTGAATGTAAAAAAGGAATGGATTATCAAATGACTTTTTATGGAGAAATGAAAAGCAAGATATACCACTGAATGGTGGGGTGATCAGACATGGGGTGTATTTTAAAAGCTTGCGAAGCTCTCTAATAGCAGTGAGTGTGTGTTGTAGCAGCCAAATTATATTGGTAATTGAAAAGCATAAAGCATAGTCACATTTCGCATAAATACAAATTTTACTCAAAATCTCAAGTGTATTTTCAGATAAAATATTTCCTAGGAGTAAACATAAAGGCAAGCTTCTGTAAATCGGTAAGCAAAAATGTAGATGTAAAACGCAGGAAGTTGACCGCTTCCTTATAAGCTGTGAGATTTTTTTATTGAATCACTGGTCCATTTAAGTGGAGCTGAGCAAAGAACCTCCAGGACAGAACATTGTGCAGCTGCATGTGAAGGACGTTCCAGTGCCCCCCCTCCCCCCAGGCCCATCTCCGAGTGTAACAGAAGGTATGTGCAGCAAAAGGTATCCAATGGTAAAGATGCAGGTTTGGTGATTTGTATTTAAATCTAAACGGCTTCCAAGTTTTAGTGACAGTAAAATTAATGTTTCAGTGATATATTTTAGGAATAAACTTTCTGGTTTAGGGCTGAGCTGAACAAGATTGGTGTATAGAGGATAATGAAAGACATTGTAGTTTTTATGCTTCGTATAATAAACACACTCCCAGAAACTGATAATGGACCATTCAACTTTTATTTCCAAAGTTTACCTATTCATTTTTTTATAAAACACTAAAATCTAAAATCATTTGAAATCTTTCATATATTTACTCATTTTCATTTCTGTAGAGACAGTTAAACCAAGAAATTTTCAATTTTTAGTTTTTTTTTTTTAGAGCAACACAGTAAGGTAGATGAGCATCCATCTTCACAAGCAGACCAATTTAGTTGCGTTAAATTGATTACAGCAGTTAAAGAAACAGGAGTGCAGTGCAAACATGTGTGAGCTATAAGCATGTTTAAGTATGTTACCAGTATGTTAAGGACTGCTGGCATGTCCAAGCATAACATGCCGAATATTACACTGAGTTTGTGCCCAAGTTTGTCCCACTACCAAATACAACCCTGTGTACATTCAGCGAAGGTACGGCACCAGCTTGGCATTGAACCACTCCCTGGTGAACTGCAGGTGATCTCCATCTGAAGCCAGGAACACCAGCTTCCCTGCCTTGTCCATCTCTGCAAGGCCTAGGCGGTCCTGCAGAAAGCAAATGCAGGTCCTATTGGTGCTGGACTGATAAACTCACAGCTCCAGTTAGCGTGGGACTGAATACATGTAGGTCTTGTGAGTATGTGACCGAAAAGCAGACACCGTTAAAAAACTTCTATGAGCACCGTCACATTGCCATTAAGTAGCCAAACCGGCAGCAGACATGAAGGCCATTGTACAACCAGGAATTACTATGAAGAACACTTGCTTTTATATGATCGCTAATGCAACAAACCATGACTACAAGGGAGGGAAACAACTTTACGCAAGCACAGAATAGGCTAGTTTTCCCAGCGGCATTTACCATGTAGCTATTAGCTAAGTAGTGTGAGCAATCTTACCCCATGCTTGCAAAAAAACTCTTCTGCATGCAGATCAGAGGCTTAGCAATAATTACTATAAAACAAAAACCTACATCCCTACCCTCCACCAGTGACTCCCTGCAAGTAAATGTGCCTCCATGTGGGCCTATGACTACCAAGGTACAGATGGCACTTCGATAAATAGGTGGTCTTTTGGAAAAAGTCCTCTAAACAGCAAATTATACAGTCCTTAAGAATGCTACTAAAATGGCATCTCTGAAAGGGAAACTGGTCTTAGGGACATGAGAAAGAAATTCAACCCATATCCAATATACCAGTCATACAATGGCTACCCTACTATAACAGTGCTGTGTTACTTGTGTCCTCCAATGAACTTTGACTTTTGTGGTTTGGTCACAATAGAGAGTTGTATGTGCATACGTACGTGCGTTAATGAAATATAGTTGTTTACCTCTTTATACAAAGTGCTTTCCTGAAGAGTCTCAGTTTCTTTTGCTTGACCTGACTTCAGAAAACCAAACCACTGAGAATGACAGCGAGAAAGAGATAAAAAGACAGAAAGGAAAGGGGCATAATTATACAATAATCCTACTGATTTGTCCATCATTCATATATGAACATAAGGTAGGCCAGTTCCTCTCTACCTCTGAGTCTACTGGGTCAACTATTTGGTCCTGCAGGAACTTCACCATCACAAAGTTCTCCAAAGACTGTAGGTTCTTCTTATAAGTCTCATTCACTCCCTGGAAGCAGGATAATGAGCAGTGAGAGAGAGATTCTGGGTCACATGAACAGAAAGACAGACAAATGACATAAAGAAGGGACAGAAGGACAGAGAGAATGGACATAGAAAAAGACAGATGGACAGACCCGTTCTTGGTTGATGTCAGCGAGGAAGAGGCTGTGTGTTCTGTACAGGTCGTCATTGAGGGGGTCATGCCAGTACTGCGCCTGCACAAGACTGAGAAAGAGAGAGTATTTGAGAGGACATTCACATTTACAAAACACACACGCGCGCGCACACACACACACGCGCGCATGCGTGCGTGCACAAAGCAAGCACGTACTGTTTCTGCACAAAGTCAGTGTAGGCCCCAGAGTTGAGCTCCTTCCGGATCCAGTCACAGATGTGCGAGCTCTCTCCTGGGCAGCGGGGAAGACCGTATACTCCTGAAAGCATAGAGCAGACCTGATGGTTGCTCAGTGTCACAGAGAGGGACAACATGCCACTGCCCCCATTCTGCTGTGATTACCTTGGTGCTGCCCCCCAACTGAGATCAAAGTTTTCATGGGGGGAGATGGACAGCGTTGAGCTACTGCTCTCCTGGATGGATAGAGGGAGGAAGAGAAGAAAAGGGAACAAACAGAGCGAGAGACATCTTCATTTTATACTTGTTCCTGGTTATGGTTATACACTTTGTTGTACGTCGCTCTGGATAAGAGTGTCTGCCAAATGCCTGTAATGTAATGTAATGTAATGTATTCAAATGCCCAATCACCAAAGGTCCCCACTGAATCAACTGCACAAATCTTTTCCACACCAAAGGTTGAGACTATCCTTTTATCGCATTAACCTCACATCTGTAATACTCCTGGCTGACCTAACAGTGTCTAATACAAATTTATCATCTCTTCACTCACATAACAGCTTTTGACTCCTAAAATGGGCCACAATCAAGCACAACTCACAGGAACTGGCCTCCCTGGGAGAACCCCATGGCATTGTAACCCCCCTTCAGTTTGGGGTCCTGGGACAGCTGGTTACACACAAACGCCACCTGAGCATTGACGTCCATGAAGAAGCTGTTCTCAGTGTCCTGACAGGGAAACAGAAGAAATCTTGGTTAGTGTTGGATGTGGATGAAAGAGGCTAGGAGAGTGTGGGAAAAGTGAGAGGGGTAAGCATAGTCTCAATAAGGTAGTTATTTAGGGGCAGGGCTACCCAATCCTGTTCCTGGAGATCTACAGTCCTGTAGGTTTTCACACCAACCCTAATAAACCACACCATTTTCAAAAGGTAGAGGTCTCATTGAGATACTAATTAGAAGAGTCAGGTGTGCCAAATTAGTGTTGAAATAGAAACCTAAAGAACTGTAGATGTCCCGGGTCAGGATTGGGCAGCTCTGTTTTGGGACAAGTCAAGAGATTGCAAGAGGATTAGTGTGGCAGGAGTAAGGGGTGAAAGTAACGTTATTGTAGGGAAGCCAGTGGGTATTTTCAGTCAAAAGAGAAGGGCAGGAGTGTCCAACCAGATACGAAAAAAGCTCAGCCCAGCTTGATAACACTTTATTCCACTAATTAAGCAATCTTGGTCTTCATTCAAGACCTAAAACAAGAAGCTCTGTGGCACCTGAATAATGGTTTCGCCTATCTTCAGCGACAGAACGTAGATTCCAGGCACCTCCTCTTCAACCATTTTCTTTATGCCACCCATGCTCAATGGGTTACAGCAGCTGTCCCCTACACCCACATACCAGAAATAGAAACAAAACAGAGCCCTGTTGTGCTGCGAATGTTCCCCAAAACTTATAAGTGAAAGTGACGTCAAAGCCTCTCTCCCACTAAAGAGAAAGAAGACTAACTTCCTTGTTAAAGCTTACAGTAATCACTCTAAACATTCTTAAAAAATCAACTTCACGTCATCTTTGCTTTTCGTTCTTCAGTATATATCAAACTAATTTCATTATCGTTTTTGTATAGCCTAAGTTTTATTTACATCTCTTCTATTCATTCAAGACGACTTGTCGCAACAGAAAGGTACGGATTATAAATTAGGCCGTTCTTAATTCTCACCCATTCCGTGCCACATAACAAGCGGAGTGGTTGTGTTGGATCCCCAAGCCGAACCGAAGATAACGAGCAACAGGGGGGCCGCTCCGAAGAAAAAGCGCAGGAGAGACGAGGATGTCATGTTTGAAGGCTTTCTCTGAAAATGCTTGTGGAAAGACAGGCACACACAAATTCACATCAGTTGGTAAATCATGTGACAAAAAATGGAGCCAGAAAAGAAGGAAGCGGGCGTCATGTGTTCACAAACATATCAATGACGAATTAAACGCTTAAGATGCGTTGGAAGCTTAACCCAGTTTCTGCGCATTTTTTGCCGGGGCAAAATAATAACTAACTGAACACCAAGCCCAGGAAAAGTCGTGGAGCTAGCTAGCCCGAATATATAGCTAGCTCTCGTTAGTTAGACACGACAGGTAGTTAACAATGATTGGTATTAAATTAATCTTTGCCGTCATGAATTACACAAGTGCTTTGCAAAAATAAATGCCAAGCAAGCAACACGTTATTTGCTCTGATTTACAGTGTTAATATCAAACGTACCATTTCTAAGACATGCCTAGAAGGTTTAGCAGTAGAGTTTCAAGGTAGATGCTTCCGTGTCACGTGACCGTCGAGTGCCACGTAATTTCCTTACTGCTCTGTTGCTTGAAACAATGTTTCTGACTTGTATCTCTAGAGTCGGTTTGCAGAGCGATGAGGACGATCTGACGCCAGTTATACATCTGTTTGACCCTGATCGATCGACTGGACCAGTCGACTAGCAGTATCAGGTAGAGTCGTATGCAAGATGGTTATGTAGACACGAATCTGTTCTCTCTGTTTGTCCGGTGAACCACTTCATTATAATTCGGTTTACAGTACAATGAAATACAAACCGGTAGCCAACCGTCTAGCTAAATTACCAAATAGAATTGCGTAACTTGCTTGCTGTGTTATGAACGTAAGGAAGTTTATTTTGTTTGTCTTGTACTTAAGAATAGTTGTGCGATTTGTTTCCAGATCGATAGATTGCCATATAACTATGTTAGTTAACTAAGCTAGTTTTGAATGATTCTCACCATTCTTCCAACACTACTTTTTATAAATACTGTTTCACTACGCAGTGTCGGGACACGTACATTTTCAGCGATATTCATATCACTTACTTTGGTTAATAAATATTTTAATAAACAAAATTTAAAAAAACACAATAGTCACACAGCCATTCCTCACTCTGGCACATGTACAATGTTATTTTATGTATGACGGTCTCTTTTTTGTAACACAATGCAGAAAGTGTCCCTGGAAACAGGCTTTTGTATATTAGAATTAATTTGTGCCACTTTAATTTTTATTTTTGGTCTCGAAGTTGTGAAGGTGCCCACCGTTTTCGTCTTGTCGGTTAATGTAATAACTCCAATGAGTGAGAAATTACTGCATTCTGTGTTTCCAGTCAAGTGCGATTTACTAATGGGAGTAAATGATTATCACATGATGCACATATACACCAGGCAGACAGGGCAAATATCGAGAAATATTAAACAATGTGTGTGTCCATAGTTTGCTGGACCATCCATGATGGTCCACTCAGAAGAACGGTGATCACTGGCAGGCTGACATGCAGACACAATGGTTATTTGTAATCTTAATGTCCTGCAGATATGTAAATATGATTTTCTGATACCTCCCTTGTGAGTGAGTGTGTGTGTGTGTATGGATGCAGTCTTGCATGCTCCGTACTGTCTTCAAAGTTGTGTTGTTCCAATGACCTTCGCTGTGCACTTCTTGTACGTCGCTTCGGATAAAAGCATCTGCCAAATTAATATGATGTAAAGTATTTTAAGCCTGCTGTCCACTGCCAGAGCAAAAAGCCTCACCATGCTGACCGTGGTCTTTGTTTTGGTTTTAGCTTTGTCAGCAGAAGCGCTTCTGTCTGTGTCTTCCGGCTGTCATCAGCCACACACAGTCAGCAGTCCTTTCCCACTAATAATGGTCCAGTTTAAGGGCGCACCTTACCTTAGACCTACGTGTCAATATTGACGTACTTCCACAATGGCCCCGCTTCACACAAATCTTCCTATGGGCCAATGTTTGCTTCAGCCCTTTCTTTTCCACTCAATAGGTTTATTAGCATTTTTTATTTAACCTTTATTTACCCAGGGTAGGTTCGCTGAGCACGGATACTCTTTTGCAGCAACCCCCTGCTCCACACTCATACACATTCACACCAGGGAGCTGCCCAGTACAACCACAATCCTCTATTGTTGGCCACCGAGCAGCTCCACTGAAGGGAGAGAAATTTTTTTTTAGCCAATTAAATCAGGGGATGATTAGGTTTCAAGTTTTTGTGAGAGCCAACTTCAAACTCAAAATTTGGCATGGGTATGAATAATTTTGGGCTTAACTGTAAATATGCATTGTTAAAGCAACGTCACTACTTGCCATTCTCTTTACGTTGGAGATGAGAGAGACCCTGCTAATGGTCTGACACTAGTTTGTCAAGGTCTTGGTTTTCTAGAAGTGACACTTCGGTTGGTGTATGGACTACTGTATTTCTCTTCATGTAGGATATGAGTGTAGTAGTCGGGAGACCTGGCTTCTTAGGGTCGATGCAGTGAGTATATGAGCACTGTGGAACTCCAGGAATGTCATCGGCCTTGTTGTCTGCCTCCCTGCTAGCTATCCTCCAGGCATGGTTTACTTCCCCGACAAAATGTGTTACAATCAAAAGCCATCTTATGCCCATCCTCCGTTTACACACACACCCCCTCATGTCCACAGCTCCAACACCGACCCGCACTCATGCACACATACGTAAACACACACTTTATGTTATAGTTTTTTATTATTACTACTACTTTTTTTAGATTGTGGTCTTCATCATATTCTGTCATAGACACAGGCAAGCCCCACTATCACTTAATTAGATCATGGGACATAATTGGCCGCTACCTGGCTAGACCTCTGGCAGATGATTGTGTAGAACCTCCCCACTAACCAGCAGGCAGCAGAGGTTAGTCAATTCAGTTAACAAGCCAAGACATCAAGGCATAGATATCTGATGTTGAGTACACATTTCTCTTTCCTACCTTTGAGAACAAAGGACTCGGATATGGTACTCTAAGACTGGTGTGATGCTTTGCAGTAATCACTGACTATCTTGTTGTAACTGTTTGGATACCAAATTAAATTTAGTCAACTTTTCAACATCGCAGCCGTGCATTATAATTTCTTACATAATACACACTGAGTGCTTGATTTATCACTGTTTTGCTTAGATGACCTTGCTAGCAAACCTTGTTTTTCATACCGAGTAGTCAGTCAGTCTCAGGTCTAGTCTGAGAGTTTGACAATATGGAATAAAGTCCAAGGGCCCGATTTACTAGTCCTTTATCAAAAACTTTAGCACACACAAAAGTAATAACACAGCCAATGGTTGATGCAAAACCAATAACATGGCCAATCATTGGTCATGTTATTGATTTTGCACGTGCTAAAGGTCATATATGAGGCCCTAAGACTCATTCAACGCACATTTCCTCGTAAATTGACGGGCATCACTCATCTGTTGTAACTGCGTGTTTCTGTGTATGTGCGTGGTGCACTTGTCTGACAGGGTTGTCATGGCACGAAACCAGTGGCGCTCAATTAACTCTGCTCCCAGTGACCAAGATGACCAAGACGTGCCTCTGCTTGAGAAAGCGCCAGAAACAGGTGTGTCCTTGTGCAATTGCCTTGCTTCTCTTTGAGTTTTAATGTGAGGCTGTAGTTCCCAGTATGATCGCTTGCCCTTATGTATCAAGCGGACGTCAAGTGCACCTTAATTTCATTCTTCTTGGTTCTCATTTTTCAGTGAGTGTCTTGGCCTAGTTAGATTGAGAATGATTACTGTAACAAAAACAATCACATCAGACTTACACGTCAAAGAATATTGATAATATTGATCAATATATTATATAATTGGAAGGCTTTATTAAAAAAAAGAAACACTGAAAAGGTGATTCTAACAACAGATATCATTATCAATGTCAGTCATTTTTATAGTGGTAGCAGTGGTGAGACCATCTGCATTCATTTTAAATGGAGTTATTTGCATGTATTTCATTGGTAATGGATACTCAGTGTGGCTGGGGCTTGGCTGTGTTTTTGTAATGTTCAGCAGTGCCCCCACAGTGCTGCTCTGCTCGCTGCAACCTGGCCACCCTGATGTTCTTCGGCTTCGCTGTAGTCTATGGACTGCGTGTCAACCTTAGCGTCGCCATGGTTGCAATGGTCAACAGCACCAGTGTCCATCCCTCCACCAACCACTCCCTTGTGCACGTGTGCCCAGCCCCTCCGTCTGGCTACAACAGCAGCACTTCAGCGCAACAAGATGGGGTGAGGAACAGTTCTGCAGCACACACACACACACATATGAGTATGAGACGTGTATGTGTTTTCTAAATAATTGTTTTTAAATAAACAGAAGTCCCTCCATCCTTCTCCCGCTTTTTTCCCTTCCTCTCTTTCTCCATCTCTCAGATCCCTCAGTACTCGTGGGACACAGACACTCAGGGCTACCTGCTAGGGGCTTTCTTTTTCGGGTACCTGCTGACCCAGATACCAGGGGGGTACCTGGCTGGGCGTCTCGGGGGGCGGATCTTCATGGGTGGAGGGGTTGTGGGCACGGCGGCCCTCACCCTCCTCACCCCTCTGGCTGCTGAGCTTGGCGTCTACTGGCTCTTCGCCCTGCGGATGCTGGAAGGCTTCGGCGAGGTAAGGCTGCTTTTAATGTGGAGTTCGCGGTAGTGTTTCACACCTATTCCGAAATGTACGTTCCTCATGTGCGTTTATCAGGGTGTGACGTTCCCAGCGATGATGGCAATGTGGGCTTGCTGGGCTCCGCCCCTGGAGAGGTCGCGCCTCATTACTTTTTCAGGAGCGGGGGCAAATTTTGGTGCCTTCATGGCTCTTCCCCTCACGGGCTTCATCTGCCACACATTGGGCTGGCCAGCCGTCTTCTACTGCTGTGGTGAGATGCATACCAGCAAACATACACACACACAGACATCCACACACACACACACACACACACACACACACACACACACATACACACACACACACACACATACATACGTACACACAAACATACGCGCTCATACGCACATTCACTCAAACCCATTGATTCACATTCGCAAACACAATAACACATACACCTTCATACAAACTTGTGCACGCACACACACACACACACTCCTACAGTCCTACAAAGACGCATGCATTTATACGAATGCACACATCCTCACACTCGCACAGACACACACACACAACAACTCTGTTCCAAATGTTTCTGTTGAGCAGTACAGTTTTGTATTTCTTTGTATTTTTAGCTTTTTAAGTCAGTTTTTTGGAATATTTTTTTCAAAATTATGTCCGTGTTTTACAACTCCATTGCTTTCAATTACCAGAAGTGATTGTTACATCAGCTTTTGAAAGTTCAGTTAAGAACCTTCTCATCACATATTTGTGATCTCACACCCTAAAGGGTTAAGCTTAATAACTCTATAAATAAAGCACGCTAATCACAGTGATGTCACGCAGATCATGTGAGGACTGACCTTTAAACAACATATTCATAAACACACCACAGACCCAGCCATCCTGGTCTTACAACACTTCTTTACCCACCAGGGGGTGCTGGTTGTCTGTGGGGACTGTTCTGGTTCATCTGTGCGTCAGATCATCCTCGCTCTCATCCACGAATCAGCGATCATGAGAGAGATTACATCATCAGTTCCATTGGGTCTCAGGTAACACGTCTGATTCTGGGTGACTCATTTGGTTGACTCATTCTGTGGTGCGTAGATGTGCCTCACAAATCCGGGTTGTGCCTGTACTAGCAGATTTAGGTAAATCTACTGGGGCTGACAAGCAATTGGCTATTCCTTTGCCCAGGGTATGGGTGAGTTCAGTTGGTCTGTGTTCAGCTGGCAATCCTGCTGGGCGATTGCGCAGGTTCGGCAGTGCTGCGTGTAAAAACAGGTGGACGAGCCACGTATTTCATAGGAAAGCTGTGTGTCTCTTCCACGGGTCCCGTGCAGTGGAGTATACCCGTGAATGCTGTTGGGACATAACTGGACTTTCCAAAATGCGGTGGGAATTAGATATACACAGCCCTGTGTTGGGCAGTCAATTATTAAAAGAAAATAAAAAATATTTATCTGTCAACAGAACACCAAGTTATTGTACTAACTCCTCATCCTCTCTCTCCTTTTTTCTGCCACAGGGTGGTACCCATGGTTGGTCAGTTCCCTTCAAGCCCATGATGCTCTCTGTTCCCTTGTGGGCAATCATTCTCTCGCAGATGTGTTCCAACTGGGCATACTACACACTACTGACCTCACTGCCCACCTACATGGACACAGTGCTGCACTTTGACCTCCGGCAGGTGAGGACGAGAGGACGAGAGAGAAGGGAAGGAAGCAGGGAGGGAGGGATAAATGCCTACAGGAGAGAGAGAAAGGGGGAGAGGACATAAGGAGGATAATGGGGAAATGAGAGATTGTATCTCAAACCATTTTACTGTTGAATGTACAAATGGGTGACAAAGGAAAAACCTGAATAAATGAGAGGAGAAACATAACGAATGTAGATGCTTCCATACATGTGTACTGCATGATGCCATTATGAATTTTTGTTTTTTCCTTTAATTTGTCACCCGTCTGTATATGTGAAAATCCCCTCCCGTCTCATGTTTAAAGGGGTGGATATTGGCTGTCGTTTCTTCTCCTTTTCTGTCCATTTTCTCCCTTTCTATCTCTTTCTCTCTCTCTAGAATGGGTTCCTGTCTGCTTTGCCATATCTAGGTGCTTGGCTGTGTGCTGTGACGTCAGGCGTACTAGCAGACCACCTCCTGGAGAGGAAGCTGCTGAGTGTCACTGCAGCCCGCAAGATTTTCACTCTCACAGGCAAGGTGGATGGACTGGAGGACTACAGAGTGTGGATAAGGGGGGGGACAGATAAAATTAAAGAACCAAGATTTATATTATATATTTATACAATAATGTAATGGAATCCTTTGTTTTATTGAATGCCTTTTTGGCTGGACCGCAGCAGCAGGGCCAGCCCTACAAACGCGAATGTCTGTGACTGAGTGACTGAGTGAGTGATGAAGTTACACCATTGGTCGGCCGAGTTATGAAGTCACACCATTGGTCGGCCGGTCCAGCCATATACTAGGTTTTGTCCTGGTCTTGTTTATCTACCTTTGTACCTTGAGTTTTACCATTCGGGTAAGGCGTCTCATCCACCTTAGCCAAGTAGTACCCACCTCTTATCTCTTACTGTCTGATTTTATTTTAAAAACCAGTACCTTTCTGCCAAATGAAGCCTCGGTGTAATGTGTAAACTTTGCCATTGATAATTTCATCAGTTCCATCAGTATAACATTCTAATTTAGTCACATGTATCTATCGCTCAGGTCTCCTCCTGCCCGCTGTGTTCCTGGTTGCCGTGGGCTTCGTTGGGTGCAGTGGTGTGCTCGCTGTGACCTTCCTCACGCTCTCCACCAGTCTAGGGGGCACTAGTGCAGCCGGAGTCTTCATTAACCAGATCGACATCGCTCCCCGGTATGCGTGTGCTGTAACCAGGGTAACAGGGGCCTGCCTGTGCGTCAGGTGCCTGTTTTAGCTGTCCAGCCGTGTCAGTCTCGTTTATCTTAAGTTGTTTTGCCTGACTGTGTGTCTGTATCTCTGTCTGCACTTCTCTTTGTCAGCACACTTTCTCTGTCTCTCTCTAAAAAAACTTCAGCATGGTTTTATTGGAATGAAAAAAATATTATATGGCCAAAGCACGTATGTATTGTACATTTATTTCTGTACTGCTGTAATTGTTTAGTTGGCCTTTCTCTCTCTCACACTTGGGTCTCCATGTCCCAAGAATGTACTTTCGTCTGTGTTTGCTCTCTGTACCTGCCCTGTCTCAACCCCCTTCGGCTCCACACTCTCTCCCACTCAGATACGCAGGCGTGCTGTTGGGCATCACTAACACTTTTGGGACCATCCCAGGGGTTCTAGCTCCCATCGTCATGGGCTACCTCACAAGAGATGTAAGTGCTCATTTTGCAGCCCACTAGACCTAGTCTTACTGGCTCTGTGTTGGTACTGCCAATTGCTAATTATTTCCATGACTCCTCTTAATCAAGTACACCTACCGTCAAGCCAGTTCTCTCTTTCTCTCACTCTCTATATGTCTCCCTTTCCCTCTCTATTTAAATATCATTTTCATTGTTTAGTGTTATTTTGTTAACCCTACATTTATTCCACCAATGCTGTATTGCACTGTCATCATCCATCAAGTCAGACAGGAAGTCCAGGAACATGTTTTCTGACATAATTTATGCAAGGTGACATAAAAAGACCATACAATGATCTGCATAAGACATTGTAGGTTGAAATTAGGTGTGCGAGAATTTGTAGCATAAACAGATTTCTTGTCTTTTACCCCCTCCCTTTCACAGCACTCCTTGACTGGGTGGAGGAGTGTCTTCTATTTGTCGGCAGGGGTGAGTGCATGCGGAGCCCTCATCTTCACCCTCTTTGGCAGCGGAAAGATCCAGAAGTGGGCTTTGGAGGATGAGGAATTTGAAAGTGAGACAGAGAGTGAGCAGCCAGATGGACGGGTGTATGAAAACGCCTGACCCGAAGCAAATGGAGGACTGAAACGGGACTGAAGTGGAGACACCCTTCGTTTTGGGTTTGAGCCAGTATTAGACTGTCAGTCTGACCGTGTTGTACAGATTTTTATCCATTTTATTGCATGATTTGACAAAATATGCCACTGTTGCCTACTATTTAAATAATTCTGTGATGGTTTGAAATACTATACATTTTTACAGACATTGACACAAATCCATTCCACACACTCATCCACATTCACAGATACAAACACAATAATACAAACACATATGGCCATACTTTCATAGAAACAAGCCTGACCTGAAGCAAATAGAAGATTGAAATGGGGGTCATATGTAAACATCCTCCACATGGGGTTGGATGCAGTCTGACAGTGTTAAACAGATTTCATATATTTTGTCACATAATCCACCGCTAATTATGTCACTGCATGTCTACTGTTTAAATTATGTGATTGTTTTCAATTCTGTAGGTTTTTTACACACATTCATTCAAACCCACACCGCTCATTCACATTCACAAAAACAGACACAACAACACACAAAATATGCCATTGCTTGCCTACTGTTTGAAATATTTTGTGATGGTTTTGAATACTGTATGTTTTTTTAAATAATCAAGCACCATTGCAGTGATGGAACTTCCTGTCATGGTGCAGTGGTTCCCATGTACTGGCCATGCAGAAAGGAATCAGGGCCCGGTACAAGAAAGTAATCTGATATTAACGTGCAACTTTTTTTTATGTAGCAACATACTCATCCTCAAGTTCATGCAACTGAAGGACTTACTGCTGAGTATTTAATGTAAATTGAGAATGAGAGCTGGTCATCACTTAATATGATATAACTTAATATGATATTCCATAGATTTAGAAAAAAAAAAGAAGAATACCATTTTGGGCCTGGGTTGCCCGTTGAGCTCCTGGTAACAAAGTTTCAGAATTGCTGCTACAGTGTCACAGTGGTGTAAAAGCTCAGTTTTCTGGATATTAGACAGTAACTGATGGTACTTGTGTTTTTACGTGTATTAATCAAATCAAATCTTAATCTGTATTTATGCAATGTGTTTACTTTTTGTTTTAAGTAGTTATGGGTATATGGGAACATTCTATGAAACAAGTTTTTAGAAATATTGAAAGCCAAATACAAGGTACATGTGTTCAGAGTGAACATTTTATAGTAAACTTATGAAACTCATACAATATTATTGGATGTGCTACACTGAAGATTGTAAAAAAAAAAAAAAATAATAATAATTTCCAAACGTTTTATTTTATATTACATTCCAATCTATCCAGACATTCATTAAATGGATTAAATGGATGTCCCAAATCCAACTCTGGACAAAGAATGCTGGGAAAAATCAGTTTGTATGGACATTTTAACTTTTTACTGTTGACACAACTTTTTATGTGTTAGTTTTACAAACAGCAAGGTAAAAATCTAGCTGTATGTACATGAGACAAATGTACAAAAGTCTGTAATTAAAATACAAACAAACTCATTAAAAACCAGGAGACACCTCAAATGTTCAGGAAATCTTGCACTGCCACAATTCTGGTGTGCCTTTAGAGATGATTTTGTTTTAATAAATCATACTTATGAAAATCTCACTTTATGCATTGTCATTGTTTATTCCTGTAGGGCAGTCTTTTTACATTTTTCTGTAACAAGCCCAGATTAGGCCTAACGGTTACATGTACTCTGTAACTATTGCTATGCATATGAGATGTGGTGTTTACTATGTGTGAATGTATAACTTCACAATATCAACAACCCATTTTAACTTGTTTCTCACAACCCAGCAATGGGTCTCAATCATAGATTTTTACGTATAAAAATATGGTAACCACAGCTACAGACAGAGTCCTTTCTATATTCAAACATCAAAGAAGCAGATATGTTATACACTGCAGACGTTACAATACGTTTTCAGGATATTTAGGGGCTTCTGTGTGGCTATAAAAGCGATCAACTGAATAATTCAATTGGCTCATTACACCTGGGAGTTTTTGATCAACAGAACGGAAAGAAAAAACCAAGGCGTCACATGAGGTAACTCATTCACCAGGCGGCGCTAAATAATGATTTCCTCTTTTAGTCGGGTCAGTCTCTTGCATCAGATTTTGTTCACGACCCGGATGTGCATAGGGCCACGCGCATTTGTAGCATTGCTGGTTATATAGTCTATGATTAGCACTACGAATAAATATATTTTGATGGATTAAGATCCGTCGCCATTGACAGCGTCCAGATATTGTGGAATATCCCTGAATATAGTGTGAATTACAGTGTTCTTGTGCGATCTGGCATAAGCCATTGATGTGCGTTATTACGTTTATTCTAATGGTTTTGCTGGATGGTTTGCAATGAGAATTGTGTTACGCTGGGTAGTGTTGCCAAGTATCTGATGTTTGTTAGGTCTCGCGTATGATTTAATTTGTTATATCACGCAGGCCTTTCACACCGAATATCTGCTTCTTGTCTACTTTTAAAGACCGTGTTCTGTAGTGAAATACGTCAGATAGCAGAGTTGAACAGATCATATAAAGTTTACTTAACGTAAACGAGGGCTGATTTGTGCGTGTTCCTCCAAGTTTGACTAAACTGCCACGTGCGTGATGCACACTGAGAACTTTGTCCTGCAAAATGGTTGTGTAATTACATCACGAACACTGAATATAATCTGCTCGCGCCATGTCTGGGTGGGGAGGAAGGCTAGCAGTTTTTTTTTTGTCATCCTCGTTTAGTTTAACCGGGGGGTGTCCAGTCTTATCCGAAAGTGGCCTCTGGGCGCGGTTTTTTGTTTTTGTTTTAGCCCAACACTAAAACAGATGATCTACTTAAGGTCTTGATTTAAGATCAGATTAGTTAACTAGTTGAAATCAGATGTCGTTGTGCTCAGATAATGGACACCCCTGGTTTAATCAATACTTGTCTGAAGGAAACTGGGACATAGTACTCGTTGGAAATAAAGTAGAGTAGGCTACGAGCGCATAATAGGTTACGATAATATTGTCACTCCTAAATTGAGCTAAAATAACACACTTAAATACAGCACTAGCCATTTTTATCTGGTCATTTGTCGTTTCATCAATTTACCGTCAGGGCAGACAGTTTATTAGTTGCACTAGGCCATACACGTAGCCTACTTAACTATATGCTGTTAACAACACTGGCTTTTCCACTTGTTATGTAGCAAACGTGTAGATGGGTTCCCGTTTCCTGATTACAGACACGGTTTACCAACATATCCTGGACAGACATATTATGGAGTCGTTTGACTTTTTCAGACAGCTGTTTTCAACAGATAAGCCTGTAATACGAGTTGTGCGAGTAAAACCGGCCGCGCCTAGGGCTACATCGTTTTCATTGTCAAGTAGTGCTAAAACCCGCTGTCTGCATTAAAGTCCATGATTTAGTAACGACCATTTTTTATGCATCTATTGACGGTAGGTTCAGAACTCCGTTAATCATATTTTATATCGTCTTAACACTGATACATTACCTCTATTCATTTCACGTGGATAGAAGTCGCCAGGCGTATCAAAATGGCGGCAGTGTTTCAGCTTAGATGGTGGCCATCTTTGTGGTGGCAGCTGGAGGAATTATTTTGCATAAGGTACAAAATGAATTGGTGAAACAACATAACTGTTTACGTTCAGACTTGTCATTTTATTTAAAAATGTGTAGTGAATTATTAAATGAGTGTAGTGAATCCATCATTTGTACTTGAATGTGCTTTCTAACCGTTGGCTTTACATCTGGTCACACATTTATGATTTTACTTACTTTCTTACAATTAAGTTTACGAGGATCACAATCCAGGAAATGTAGATGTCATTGTTTTACCGGCAACAACAACAACAACAAAAAACAGTCATCCTGAAAGGCACAAGATAAGTGCAACGTCAGCATGTTTTTGTGTAGACGCAGACATTTCTCTTTAGATAACTTTTATTGTGTCAATATTCACTATTGAGCACTGCATCATTTAGCAAAATTATTTACAGCTTTTTAACTCTTTGCAATAATATATTGGACAAAAACATTTTTATAGACTTCTTAAACTTTTCACTGAAGTATAAATCATGCATGTAAGAAGTTGGTAGAACCAGATTTGAAAAAGATGACAAATTTGACCACAGTTTTGTGATATCTGATGCTTATTTGCTGCACTGTCAATGAGTGAGGGAGTCTTTGGTCCGATGTTTTATGTGTGTGCTGGCATGCTGTCATGTCAAATTTCTCCGACGAAATGATAAAAGGCAGGTCCAAAGCAAAATTTTAAAGGGCTGTACCTTAGAATGACGGCTACCCCTGGTTGGATGAGAGGTTTTCAGAATTGACAGGATGACAGATTTAACAGCTTTTTTTGTCAGGTAGTCATTTGAGTGTTGTAGGGGAAACCAGGTGGATATTTGCACAAATATGACATGTTAAATTAATTAGAAATTGTCAAACTAAACTAATAAAAATATGATGATCTAGATATGATATAAACCTAAGTCATATTTATACCATTTTGTAAGTTCTAACAGTTCATAGGGTAGCTGTCATACAGGATTCAGGCTGCTGTACTAGTATCATGTTGGCTAGTCTATATCTCGAACATCTGATTTTTCAATCTGTCAAGTCCAGAAATATACAGTTAATTTAAATGCCATAAACTAATAGATATTTTCTTCACAATTGTGGAAGCTACCTGTGTTTGGACTTTTTTTCAGTGTAACACCTGAGGCAATTTTGCAGAATTGACATGACAGAGGTATGTGGACACCTGACACCCAACATCTCCAAAATTATTAATATGCAGGTGGTCCACCCTTTGCTGCTATAACAACCTGAGGTCAGGGCTCTGTGCAGGCCAGGCCACATCTTTCACAACAAAACCATTTCTCTATTGATCTTGCAGAGTGCCTGTGGGGATTGTCAGGCTGAAATAGGAAAGGTCCTTCCCCAAACTGTTGGGGAAACACAGAATTGTCTAGATTGTACACTGTGCCATTAAGATTTGCCTTCACTGGAACTAAGGGGCCTAGCCCATAACATGATAAGCAGCCCCAGACCAAGGGGTGTCCACATACATTTGGTCATATAGTGTATTAGAAAGACAGACGCACAAACTCACAAAGGTGTACGCCCAGACAGCGAAGCCTCCTTTGAAATCAGCTGTAGAACAGACCGCCCCCCTGGCTTCAGGTATATGACTCACTGCAAACATTCTGCCCGCCCTTTCAGCCCTTTGCCTGGTTAATATTTGAAATATTTTGTCCAGCGGCAATAAACAGGCAGATCCTGGGAAAGAAGCATGAACAGTCACAGAGTTCACAGCTCACCCAGCCAGTGAGACTGCAAGTGATACATCTGTTCATGGTTTCTCCTCTGCAGCATATATTTCTCTCTCTTTCTCTCAGACTCATCACATGTAATCTGGGTGGGGCGGAGCATGGGGCCTGGCAGGCACATGGACAGCTGCTGTTGTTCTTAACTGACTGTCCCGCTGGCAGATTGATGGGATACATCGTCACTCCGACCACCACTCAAAATGTCACCCACTGCACTCTGTTGGCATGTTCATTCCGGGCCTCTCTTTTATGTCAGCGCTTGCAATCGAACTCGAGTTCTTCTCCCTGCCGTCTCCTTCCTTCCCCATCACTCACCATCCCTGTTCGCAGCTGCCCTCCTTCACAAGCAGGGACTGGAGTAAGTAGGTGTCTTTGCACATGACCCCTTAAAAGTTTGGCAGGGCTTCGGGATGCTTGTTATTCTGCTAAAATGATTATTTGTGGACCATGGATCCCACCAGTTTGGAGCTGTTTAAATGGTGGTACTATGAAGCATTCTAGAGTCATCTGCCATTTTAACAGGATATTCCTCTCATTGATTTGAATGTGATTCTTGAGCAACAGCAACTATAGCAGTGTGAAAATGAGTAAATAATGAATTATCTGTGTGTACAATTGAGAATAGTTCTAGATTAAAATAACTATAAAACAATATGGGCAGTCAACACTGAGTTGAGTTTGGGCCAAATGCATGTTTAACCTGAAAGGCTACTGTCAGTTTACAAACCAGGAACCAGTTCCCAGCTCTGCTGGTGGCACCGACACGCTTCCATTACTTCAGCTGTCAGACTCCCAGTAGTGAAACCTCATTTGGCAGCTGCCCAAATCTCACGCATATTTCCTCCCCTTTCTAACGATCGAAATACAGTTGCATGAAATGATGTACCCTGCTCCGATTTATTGTTTTAATAATCGTTTCCCCACTCTGCCATTGGGACAGAGTGGCTGGGAATGTTGTTCTTGAAGTATTACATTACATTACATTTATTTAGCAGATGCTTTTATCCAGAGCGACGTACAATAAGTCCATACTGAAGTATCTCTCAAGTAACAATTATTTTCTCAGTTATAATTCAGTCCATCTTGAACAGTTACAATATACAACATTGTATAACAGCAAAAGCAAACAAATTTAATTACATTTTTTTGTATAGTGCTTTATACAGAGACACTGTCACAGAAACTTAAGATGGAATGATGTAAATATACACATTTATAATTACAGACTAACAAACTTTTCTAGTTGGTGAGTTGCAGATTATCCTTCTAAAATGTAAAATTAATTTATTCATCACAGTCCCTAAGGAGGTTGCAGATGAGGTGGTTGTGTGTTTTGCTATAGATTAAATATACCTCCTTCCCAAGAAGAAGGGGGTATTGTCACCAGATTGGACAGGTCTGTAAAATATTAATAGTTATCTGTTTTGGTATGAAATAAGTTTTCTTATTTGACAGGGTTTCACATACATATGCACTCTATCCATAACGACTCTTACTACAACAGTGGCGTCAAATATTTCCCTACCCTGATTACTCCCAAGAGCACAGGGCAGTCTCTCTGCTTTCCTCCCTCTCTCTTTTTCTCTGGATTGAAAGCAGCAGCTGAGAGGAAGGCCAGTGGCTGTCACCTGAATGTGAGAAGAGTGAATGAAGAGAATCAAACAGTTGATTTTTACACACCCAATGTTTTGGCTATGATCAATTTCCCACCTAGAATCAAGCTTTGCTAATGATGCAAAGACACAGAACTGGCTAAGAAACAGCTGAGCAGCTAACTGCCAAAGCCAAACTACTTTTGCTTCCCTAAAATGGTGGGACTATGTATGAAAAGGGCTGTGATTCCTGCACGGATCACCTGATATGGTAAATACCCTCAAGTTAAAGCTGACGGTCTGCACTTTAACTTAATATTCATAGTTTTATTTAAAATCCTGTGTGCTGGAGTACAGACCCAAAACAACAAAAATTGTGTCACTGTCCCAATACATTTGTATTTAACTGTATATCAGATTAATATACTCCATTTATTTAAACAGGAATGGGTAGCCTATTCCAGCTGCCGGAAAACAAAAAATGTCTATTTTTAGTCACAGGCCCGGAGGGTACAAATATTTTACAGGGCTGGATGTCTAGCATTTTTACACATATTTTCACAACCTGATTTTCAGGATTTGAGGTAATGGTTTTCCATGACTGGAGGGTGACATATTGCCTGTTAGACCAGTTTTCGTGGGAAAAAAGCATGTCCAGGATAAGTTAAATTCGTGAAATTTAGCGAAACGTGTTTAGTTCTCATCCATTTGTTTCCCTTCTTCACACCATCTTAGCTTTATGTCTTCTGAAGGGTGGTACATTTAAACAGAAAAATAACCAGGAAACAACTATCAAAAGGGAGATTCATTTTTTGTCAGACTAAATAGGCTAACAACAAGACGACCGCTGACATAAAAGCTACTAAGCAACGGCAAGGCCTATTCTGTGATTTCCCGCTGGTTTTACATTGCCGAGCTACAATTTATCTTCGGAGTGTATCATTAGTTTAACAAGGAAACAAAATGACAACAGGCATGACAAAATACACTGCAAACACTATATAACAATATGTCGCCCATAACATATTAAAAAATGTCACACAAGAAGTTCATTTTCATTTGTGGCCCTATCCACTTCTATTAAAACCAGAACTGCAGCTAGTCTACATAACGATTTTGAAATCCTTTTTTGAGGCTTGCCACATGACGTCGACATAAAGTTTTCCACATTCTAAACGACATGGTGACGTACGTCGACAGGCGGGGAAATTTTGCCTGAATTCTGTGATTTGTGGGTGGATTGGGGAGGGGAGAGGAAGTTGGGGGGTGCAGCCCTGACTGGCCGCCTCCCCGCGTATAAAAACTCCGACACAAGCCTTTCTTCCTTCTCTTTCTGTTACCTGGCTAGGGGCAGTAGCTGCGGCCGAGTGATCGCGTAACACCGGTAAGTATTTCGCATTACTTGCCTCCTGGTCAAATGGAATGTAGCGTACTTTTCCATTTTTTGTTTAGTAAAAAGGAAAATCAACTTAATTACAGAAAGCTCCACGGCACATTTTCTACAAACAATGGATGTATCACTTACAAGATTAGTAGGCTTTTATTCCAAATTTGGTCGTCTCGCAAATAATCGCATGGGCCTTTTAAATTGTTACTTGTATTGATACATTCGGTTTTTTCTAAATGTATTGTGAGAAATGTTAACTTTTTGTAGCGTTTGGAAACTGCTGGTGGGGGAGGGGAGCAGTGGACAGAACAAAGGAGTTTTCCCCGGCAAACTAGGCCTTCAGTATGAAGGAACTTGATTCTTTTTCTGAACCCCTCACCCGAAAAGACTGTGCCCAGAACTGGATCTGGGTGTGGTGATGTTTTCGAATGTCTGGCCCATGGTCTGGCCGTAGGTTAACTTAATACGACGTGGCCTTAAGCAACACGTGTCGTATTGGCTCCCGGCCCGAATCTGAGTACCGGGACCGCCAAAAGGCCTTGGTTGTCAATCTGATGTCTTTGGAACTATTTTGCCCTGGGCACAAGTGTTTTTGCATCCGTTTTGTTTAATGCACAGCGGCGTTTGTCTGCAGGCTACATACATTTTGGAACTAGGTTTCTTTTTTTTTCTTTTTTGTAAGCCAGATTGGGGAAGCTTAAGTGTGACTTGTTTTACTCACAGAAACGAAACGAAACGAAGTAACCATGGGAAAGGAAAAGTTTCACATC
This sequence comes from Anguilla anguilla, assembly GCF_013347855.1. Classification (NCBI taxonomy): domain Eukaryota; kingdom Metazoa; phylum Chordata; class Actinopteri; order Anguilliformes; family Anguillidae; genus Anguilla; species Anguilla anguilla. The sequence goes on from NC_049208.1 coordinate 25,803,648, forward strand.
AACATCGTGGTCATCGGCCATGTCGACTCCGGCAAATCCACAACTACCGGCCATCTGATCTACAAGTGCGGGGGCATTGACAAGAGAACCATCGAAAAGTTCGAGAAAGAAGCTGCTGAGGTGAGTTATCACAAATGTGTTCCTGCTAATGTGGACTAAAGATGGCGGCGGAAACGTGCGTGCCCTGGCCATTGAATAGGGAGAACCAGTGTACGGGGCCTTGAAGCCGGGTGGGCATGCGATGGGCGGAGCATGCGCAGACTCAGTTTCGTGTGTGGTGACGCTGCACTTTGTATAGGGCTTATAGGTCAATTTGACCTGAACATTTTAACGGCTGTTTTTAAACGAGGCCCTCTAATTTACATTCTATTGTAGATGTTCTGAGTGTGTTTTAGTGACTTATTTTAACTTTCGGTTGTAATTGCTACGGTTGTCTGGAGTTGAAGGGGCATTGGATCATTTAACTTGAATGAACTAGGCTATATGGCTAGGATTCCATGTAGCTACTAAAACTTACTGAATTGTGAAACTATGAAGTTATAACATTTAAATCTTTGTTTAAATCCTTTGATAATTTTAGATGGGCCAAATTCACACTTACACTGGCTAAAATTGGTGGCAAGTGGTGCATTAAATGCTTTAGTGTGGTTAAAATTACATTGTACATACTGAAGAATATCTAAGGCCTAAAGATGTTTCTTAAGAAACTCATAAGTTATGCTTTTCTAACACTGGTTTTCTGTTATTTCGCACTTGAAATGTCAGTTTTGAAGCTAAATATTCAGTGCAAGCAATTTGTATGTTTTCAGATGGGCAAGGGCTCCTTCAAATATGCCTGGGTTTTGGACAAACTGAAGGCAGAGCGTGAGCGTGGTATCACCATTGATATTGCTCTCTGGAAGTTTGAGACCACCAGATATTATGTCACCATCATTGATGCCCCTGGTCACAGAGACTTCATCAAGAACATGATCACTGGAACATCACAGGTAGGATGGTTATCTTAAACTGGGGGAATGTGGCTTGGCAGCCATTAAGCTTGACCAGTTTGGTTGTGTGCTTACATTGGTTCCTCTGCAGGCTGACTCACTCTGCCTCTCTTCCCTCTGTAGGCTGACTGTGCTGTGCTGATTGTGGCTGGTGGTGTAGGTGAGTTTGAGGCTGGTATCTCCAAGAACGGACAAACCCGTGAGCACGCCCTCCTGGCTTTCACCCTGGGAGTAAAGCAGCTCATTGTGGGAGTCAACAAGATGGACTCCACTGAGCCCCCCTACAGCCAGAAGCGTTTTGAGGAAATCACCAAGGAAGTCAGCGCTTACATCAAGAAGATTGGCTACAACCCAGCCACCGTTGCCTTTGTGCCCATCTCTGGTTGGCATGGTGACAACATGCTGGAAGCCAGCAGCAATGTAAGTGTTCCTGCAGTACTAAGTTTGTACACTTCAGTGGACTTTGAACATTACCCTGGCAACTAAGCTGTTCCCCCTTAGTTTGTGCAAACCACTGTGTCTCTGCCACACAGATGTCCTGGTTCAAGGGATGGAAGGTTGAGCGCAAGGAGGGAAATGCCAGCGGCACCACCCTGCTGGAGGCCCTTGACTCCATCCTGCCCCCTGCCCGCCCCACTGACAAGCCCCTGCGTCTTCCCCTGCAGGATGTCTACAAAATTGGAGGTAAAGTCCAGTTTGCTTAGTTTCAGGTTTATTGTATTTATCTGCTTGGGTCATCAGTGGCTCTGCCCTGAACAGTACTGACATTTCTGCTGCTTTCCAGGTATTGGAACTGTACCCGTGGGCCGTGTGGAGACTGGAATCCTGAAGCCTGGTATGGTGGTGACCTTTGCCCCTGCCAACGTGACCACTGAGGTCAAGTCTGTGGAAATGCACCATGAGTCCCTGCCTGAGGCTCTTCCCGGTGACAATGTTGGCTTCAATGTCAAGAACGTCTCTGTCAAGGAAATCCGTCGTGGCAACGTAGCTGGAGACAGCAAGTGTGATCCCCCCATGGAAGCTGGTGTCTTCACTGCTCAGGTAAGGTGCCCTAGTTGGCTTAAAGTATTCTACCCATTTAAACTGGTAACCCTACATTCTCCAGCTAAATGGTCTTGATTTCGTTAGTGCTGACTGCTGTCTTTCTATCTTAAGAAGTTCATATGCGTTTAATCCAGGATTCGAGCAGTTACTGCAGTTAATGCAGTTTGTAGTGTGCTTGTGTTGAAGCTGCCTAACCTGATCATCTCTTTCTGCAGGTCATCATCCTGAATCACCCTGGACAGATCTCCCAGGGCTACGCCCCTGTGTTGGACTGCCACACTGCCCACATTGCCTGCAAATTTAGCGAGCTCAAGGAGAAGATTGACCGCCGTTCTGGCAAGAAGCTTGAAGACAACCCCAAGAACCTGAAGTCTGGAGACGCTGCCATTGTTGACATGGTTCCTCAAAAGCCCATGTGTGTGGAGAGCTTCTCTGAATACCCCCCTCTTGGTGAGTTGCCTTCTAGTGCATTTGCATCTTGAATGAGGACAAGTTTGAGATTGAAATTGCTAAATTAAATGCAACTTCTTTCTATAGGTCGCTTTGCTGTCCGTGACATGAGGCAGACCGTTGCTGTTGGTGTCATCAAGGCTGTGGACAAGAAGACTGCCTCCAGTGGCAAGGTGACAAAGTCTGCACAGAAGGCTGCCAAGAAGTGAATTCCTCCCCCCCAGGCTGTCCCTCAGGGCCTGGGGTCTGCAGTGCCCCATTACACCTTGTCTCAGAACCTGAGCTCCCTCTTAAAGGACTGGCTAATGCTGATCAAAACTCATCGCAAAAGTTTCCGCAGGAAAAAAAAATCAAGGAAATTCTTGGCTTCATAAATTGAGTGACAGTGCCTCTCAGTTTAAATTTGAGTTGATTGGAAAGCTGCACTTGTTTTGAACATGTCACTTATTGGATTGGAAAGAAGCTGCTGTTAAACTAATAAAGGTCTTTGGATTTCTTGATCATTTAATGAGTTTCCTCCTTTCCTTCTAACTTTGAGCAAGCATGTGGTAAGGGGGTGAAGGTGTGGGTTGTGAGCACTGCAGTGAGGATTTCTTACTCCTGTAATCTTTTGTGCCTTGTCGACCACGTGTTATTTCTCACCCCCTCCTCACTGCAGCTGTCACTGACGTTCTGTGTCCTGAATGATTTTTATTTTCGTTTGCCAACCAATCGACATGGTGAATTTGTGCTGCAGTAGCCAATAATACCCGGCTATCTTGCATTCCAGCCTCACGGTCAAAACTGACAGGTTCTCCCGCCCCCCATGTGCCGGTATAAAATGCGATGTGGGACCGAATTCGGTCCTTTCTCCGGTCTGATCCAGGGATAACTGCCGCAATCGCTTACAGCAGGTTTGTATCCACGTTTTAAACTATTTCTGGACAGATGGTGTTTGTACTGTCGTGCCTTATTCTGCATTTCTGTTCTACTGTTTTCTCACGTTTTGTTCGGGACATCGATATGGACGAGAGCGGGGGAATGTGAATAGATTGGTATTTTTGCATTCTCGGGTTCGTTGACTGATTTCGGTCACTGAAGCGGCGTTGCCAGATTAGAATTTTATTTGAAAGGCCCAATTTGGTGACTCTTTGGATTCCAGCAGTATCTAAATTGTCATGGTTTGGCTAACGGTTTCGATGCAAATCCTTTCGTAGCGTTGGTTTGCAATGTCTGTCCGAACACTGACGACAAACCGTTACTTTCTTGAGATAACGGTCCTGTCTGTTTCCATGAGTCATGGAATGTCAAAAATCATGCTTTGGGGGGGAAGGGAGGAGCTGCGGTCCCTACTGGGTTAACTTTGCTGCATTGGATTGAAGCTTTAGCTACACAAATGTAACATTTTGGCGCAGATATGACGTTTATTTTGGTCCGTATTAAAGGTGGTGTTTAGCTAATTTTATGGTCAGAAGCGGTACTGGTGGTAGAGGGTAGGTTGGGAGCCGGCTGGACTTTACCCAGTCTGCAGGAGTATGAAGCTAGCTACATGGTTGGTTGTGCTGATCTTAATATGGCCGGGCGGTGTTCTCAACGGCACCTCAACATGGAGGGCAGAAAGGGAGCATTGGAGGGGGCGGGCACAGCTGCGCAATGAAAAGTACAAACGTTAGCTAGCTAAATTCTAAAATGGTTGTGCGGATATTCTTTAAAGACAGGCGCTTGCCAAATAATTGTCCGGCGCTTAAAGACGGGCAATTTCCAAAATTGTCTGGCTCGTTATATACTGGCCGGGGTGGAAATATTGTGTTAATACGATCACTTGCCAAAATGGCTTCACTACCTTAGCGTTAAGGTTATTGGCTAAATATAGCGTTCTCGCCTAGTTTGCTACAGTTATTTACTGGGATTCTAACGTCGACTGAATGAATTCACATCGACGGTATTTCCCTCCTGAAATAGTAAATAAAACATGGGGAAGGAAAAGATCCATATCAACATCGTGGTCATCGGCCATGTCGACTCCGGCAAGTCCACCACCACCGGGCACCTGATCTACAAGTGTGGTGGCATCGACAAGAGAACCATCGAGAAGTTCGAGAAGGAAGCTGCGGAGGTGGGTGTCGGAAATGGAGGGAGGAGGAGGAGGGAGGGAGGAGGAAGGGAGCGCGAAGCGTGTTGCAAAGAGGAGGGGTGGGGGGAACCACATGAATATGATCATTCCTCGGGCGTGTCTTGTGTAACCAGCGCCTAAACGGAACAATGGCGTCACCTACTGTGCAATTCTGTGTACATCTGATTCCCAGTTAATGTGGTTCAACCCTAAAATACTATTTGATTGTAAGCGGAGGTTGGAAAACGTTTCTTCCTGCCCGTATCATATGGAATAGGAAAATATCAGACCCGATCGAGATATTCATGTGATATACCCTTTACAGACAGCAATTCTACACTTTTATATGCAAGCTAAAGCATTAGTCTGGAAACGTTTTCCTCTATTTGCATTCAATCTTATAAGTCTTAGATTAAGTCAGATGTTGCATGTTACAGTGCTTGAATGCACAATATTTATGTTCACCTTTATTTTGTGTGATATTTTCTAAGAATATTGCCCAGTACTGTTCATGAAAATTTACTGGAGGATGTCATAGAACAAATAGCAAGTTATGAGACTGTACACTTGTCTGGTATGTGCCTAATACATATGACTGCATAATGTACAGTCCTTACTAGAGCGTCGCATGAAAGGTTTATTAAAGGGATGTGTTTAGAAATAGATACATACACAAACATAATCTCACAGTTTCCAACTTATTCAAAGGATGACTTCAAATATGAAATATTTATGAGCTTCAAAATTAGTATTTTAAAATGCTAAATTTGGTGTACAAAATATATCAGTAGGTGCAGATTTGTGTAATTTTCTGCACATTGCATATTATACGTGTTGTAAAATACACCGTATAGTATTTGCATGAATTGGCATAGAGTTGGTAATGTATGTGTGATGTGCATATTTTGACTGTCATCGCATCTGCAACATAAGGTTTATACTGACTTCTCTGTAACTTTAGCTGCTATTAATTTCAATGCAATTGCCTATGTAAAAGCTAGATCTGTAGTCACTACATGGTTATTGGAGGTGGGACAGTGCACAGGAATTTTTAGAAAGGTTACAGTCTTTTGCACCTTGAGCAAATCCAGTTCTAAATGTTTACAAAATGTCTTAAGTTGTAAAATGTAGTATTATCACATTGACTCAGTCAAAACTAAAGGGACTGTTTAATACTGGTTTAATCTTAGGTTAGATGATGTGTTGTGTTACATAAAATACAATCCTAAATTGTTTTACATCTGTTTGTAGATGGGCAAGGGCTCCTTCAAATATGCCTGGGTTTTGGACAAACTGAAGGCAGAGCGTGAGCGTGGTATCACCATTGACATCTCGCTTTGGAAGTTTGAGACCAGCAAGTACTATGTGACCATTATTGATGCCCCTGGGCACAGAGACTTCATCAAGAACATGATCACGGGCACATCTCAGGTAGGGTGTTCCACAGGGTTTTGAGAGTAGGGCAGTACACCACCACTGCGGGGAGCTTGTGTTGCTCAGGTAGTGGCCCCTTTATTTCAGATGTGTAGTTGGGATTAGTGGGGGTTGGATCAGTTGCAGTTATGTGTGATAGACATGCAATGCAGTTTTACAAGTAAGCTTCCTGCATTAATCCATCTCCATTTAGATTTTTTTAGATATCTCTGAGGACTTACAGAATATACAATTCTCACAGACAGTCAGAATGGGAGACGTGGGTATGCAACTCCACCACAGTGATTTTACATTGGTTTAAATTCTAAAGTTATTGTTTCAGAAGTAATATTTAACCTCTCGTTTCAGCCTTTATTTTACCTGTGCTCAAATATTCAGGCAACATTGGGTATATGTCATTAGTTCAAAGGGTCAGTTTTATTCGTGGTCAATCGGTAAGGGTTTTTCAGTGGTTGATACCGATATTTAGAGAGCAGGGAGTTTTTTTTATTAAAATGTATGGGATGTATTTTTTTTGTACCTGATAAAATATAACAGTACAGTGTTTGCTAATACTAGTCAAGTTGGCAAATGTGTGGTCTTTGCAATCTTAGGATCCTATTCATTTACCTATTGATAGCAGAGTTCATGACCAGTCACTTTTCCATCATTTGCAAATGCCCGTTGGTGACTTGGCATACCAGCAAACCAGCCGAACTTGTAGCTAGCCAAGTTATGTAGGCAGCTGACTTCCCCTCAGAGTACCTATCGATATTACCTGACGTTAGCTGAGAAGGAGAATCTATTTGAGCTAACGTTACTTAGCAAACTAACTGAGACTTGCACAAAATGTCAAAAAATAATTACCATTGACATTGTTTGAATCAACACAATAAATATGCTAAGCAAAAGCATATATTTAGCTAATTCACAAGTTCACTAATGTTAGCTAGCAAGTTCACTAGCTAGCTTAACTGGTTGATGACAACTAGTTTTGCGCTGGCTAATGTTACAGTTGCCAACTAGAAATCGTGTTTTCTCATGAATCTATTTGAATTAATTGAATTATACGTACATTAAGCGGTGTATATGATATTAAGAATGGCCAATTAAATACACTGAGATTTGAAAGTTAGGACTTCAGTCTTAGTGTTTTCTCTCAGGCATATTCAGTGATAGCAGCAAATTTCCTACTGTTCTCTCTACAGATGGCAGAATTGACACAAGGGGGAGTGCTAACATTTTTATTAATTGGCCATGTGGGTGCAGTCATTGTCCAATGCCTATGGAGTCAAAATGCCATATATTGGCCCAATTTTTCGGCTGACCACTACAGTTCATTTGAAGTGGAGACTGGTGCTGTTGGGTGTCACCAGTTCTCTTTATTAGCACCTTACTGAATTTCTCCCCCCCTCCCCCCCATCTCTCTCCCTTTGCAGGCTGACTGTGCTGTACTGATTGTGGCTGGTGGTGTAGGTGAGTTTGAGGCTGGTATCTCCAAGAACGGACAGACCCGTGAGCACGCCCTCCTGGCCTACACTCTGGGAGTAAAGCAGCTCATTGTGGGAGTCAACAAGATGGACTCCACTGAGCCCCCCTACAGCCAGAAGCGTTTTGAGGAAATCACCAAGGAAGTCAGCGCTTACATCAAGAAGATTGGCTACAACCCAGCCACCGTTGCCTTTGTGCCCATCTCTGGTTGGCATGGTGACAACATGCTGGAGCCTAGCAGCAATGTAAGTGTTCCAGTGAGCAGAACCAGACTGCCTGCAGCCACACTGACCTGATTAAAGCTTCCACTCGTGGAACTACTCTATCCTATGTACATAGTTTTTGGTGTCAGGTTATTATGTCAGCTTATTGCTTATAAAACAGAGTTCATAAGAGTTCAGGTCAATCAGGAGTATATCTGTTAAGCTTGACATGCATGCGAACCTGACTTGCATACTGCAGAGTGAAATAGAATGCAGTGGCTAAAATCACACTTTAGCAGAGAGCAAGCGCCTGTCCGCTTATTTAGCGGAGGTTGCAGCAATGAGCACGGATAAATCCTGTTATGGGGGTTCATGCCGGGTCCGGCGAGGACATGTGGATGACGCACCACACCCCCAAGCTGTCCATGTTATTGGCAAGCGAGTCTATCCAGTTAGGTGCAGGCAGAGTTCCACAGCGGAATACCGCCAGCATCTGATTGGATAGACGCGCTGCAGTTTGGTTTCGGCTCCCATTTTCAAAACCAGGACAATATGGCCAACCATTGACAAACTTTCTCTTTTTCCACCTAAACAGTCATCTCTGAAAACATTTGAGGCGAGAGATAGGCAATGCAGTTGCAGAATCTTCCCTTATATTTGATCTGCAACACCTAGTTTGAAAATTTGATCTGAGTTTTGTGAGCCAGAGCGACCTACGTTTGACACATTCATTTGCATAGAACAAGGATGTAGTACATTCTATGCAAATAAAGAACCGGTGACAGGCCACATCACTTGCCGGACCACTTCCATCACCGAGCAGCCTGTCGATAGAGAATGAATAGGATGCATTGAGTGCCAGATATGGTGTGAAAACCCCTTTAGACGTTATTAATTGAGGAGGGGGGTGTGGGGGGTATTAAGAAACGGGTGGTTTTGCCATAATTTGCTGTTTCTGCAGTACTGCAGAAACGCACAAAAACAAAGCTGTTCCCCTTTGAGTTTGTGCAAACCCCTGCGTTTCTGCCACACGCAGATGACCTGGTTCAAGGGATGGAAGGTTGAGCGCAAGGAGGGAAATGCCAGCGGCACCACCCTGCTGGAGGCCCTTGACTCCATCCTGCCCCCATCTAGGCCCACCGACAAGGCCCTGCGTCTGCCCCTGCAGGATGTCTACAAAATTGGAGGTAAAATCCTCTTAACTGTCCCTTTCTGTCCTCATATTTGAAGACTCATAAATGGCAGAAGCATTCAGGTCAAGGTACTGACCCTGTGATCCTGTCAAATCTCAGTTAACCGGCCCTCTTCTCCCCCTTCCTAACAGGTATTGGAACTGTACCCGTGGGCCGTGTGGAGACTGGAATCCTGAAGCCTGGTATGGTGGTGACCTTTGCCCCTGCCAACGTGACCACTGAGGTCAAGTCTGTGGAGATGCATCACGAGTCTCTGGCCGAGGCTCTGCCTGGCGACAATGTGGGCTTCAATGTCAAGAACGTGTCCGTCAAGGAAATTCGCCGTGGCAACGTGGCCGGTGACAGCAAAAATGACCCTCCCATGGAGGCTGGAAACTTTACGGCTCAGGTGAGGGTGGGGCTTTTTCTTTCTTTTTTTTGGAATTTATCTGACGAAGCATCAGATGCACACTAAGGAAAGGAGGGGTCTGTATTGTTGAAATATAGCATTTGCTATGTGTGTTCATTATTCATGTAGCATTAGAGTTTAGATTAGTTAGATAGTTTAGTACTGGCAAGAGAAATAACTGCAGCATAGTTAAAGGCATACTATGCAGGATTTTTCCCTTGAAAATATTACCATGCTAAAACATATCAATGATGCACTGTCAATCTTTGTCTTCATGCACTTTCGCAGAATTTGTGCACCTGCACCTTTACTTGTTATTCTAAAATGCATTTGGGACATTTCTGAGCGTGTCACTCTTTTCTGTGTGGGGAAGGGTGGGTGTGGCTACAGAGCCTGTGGTTTGGAATCTGATTTCAGTGAAAGCAGTAACAATACAGAGAAGCTTGTTCAAGAACTAGAGTTAACAGTCAGCTGAACGTCACCGAGGGCATGAAAAGCGACGTGGAGTTGGCTTGTTTTCTGTTGGACCTGTAAGTAACGTAATCTGCTGTGTGAAGCTAGCGACAATAAGGACTTTTGCGAGGGTCTAAAATTTTCAAATTTCCAATAAAACCGAGATTACATTCAACATAATGGAATAATTAAGCAATAATCAAATCTGCCTTCTTGCTGTTGCTCAAGGACACTCATTTCACGGTACTACCGTTACCTCTAGCTATCCAGCTCGCTACGTTATGTGGGATACTCGGGGTGAGTGGGTTGAAGACAGAGGAGGAGACTTCTTCGATTGTAAACACAGGACCGCAGCAAGGCTGAAAATCCTGCATAGTACCCCTTTTATTTTTCTATTAATACAGCTCAGACATTCTACAACTCTCAGAATACTCATTTTACAATGAGTAGCTGTTGTTCTATGAGACTTTCTTTTTCATTCAGAAATGCTGTTTTGTGTTCCTGTCCAAGTGAGTGTCAGGTCCTGGCCAGCCTGGTTTCGCTTGTGACCTCTGACCTCACCCTGTACCCCCTGGCATTCCTTTTTATCCCCAGGTCATCATCCTGAATCACCCTGGACAGATCTCCCAGGGCTACGCCCCTGTGTTGGACTGCCACACTGCCCACATTGCCTGCAAATTTAGTGAGCTCAAGGAGAAGATTGACCGCCGTTCTGGCAAGAAGCTTGAAGACAACCCCAAGCACCTGAAGTCTGGAGATGCTGCCATTGTCGTCATGGTGCCTGGAAAGCCCATGTGTGTGGAGAGCTTTGCCACCTACCCTCCACTGGGTGAGTTCCTTTCCCCATAGAGACTGTTTTGTGTACCTTTACAACCCTGCACATACTCTGTAGTTCCTCTGTTCACAAGGTTTGCCAGATCTGAATGAAACTCTTTTTCAGTATCCTTCTTTCCATGTCGTTTAAATATTAAAATCCAAGGCCCAATCCTTGCTCTGGTACATACATTTTCCTAATTCATCTTAGATTCCCAGGGCACACAATTTTGAATACATTTTAAATACACGGATGGCTTTTGAGCTTAAAATAAGGCAAGGTGAAAATGAATCTTGTATTTCCTGAATCCATTTGACTGTTTTGGTTGGTTAAAATATTTTCATTCAAGCAAGTCGCCCATCAGCAGCTGTTTTTCTCTTTCATCTAGTGTTGAGCTTAGAATTTTGTGCACCACACAAAATCCTACTTATGTTCAAAAACTACAGGATAGCAAACTTCTTATTTTGTTCTGGCTTCAAGTCCCGTGCAGTCAAACATGTTGCAAACAAAAGTTGCTTCAAGGTATGGAGAGTTGTGGTGTTATGTGTGGTGTTGCTTCAGGGTTTTTGTTCACATGGGCACTCCTTTGAGATCTCCGAGATGGTTAATAATAGTAAAATGTATGGAACGATTTGTCTTTGTGCATTTAAAAATAAAAATAAGCAATTTCATTTCGCCTTAACTACCAGGGGGGAAATGTGTCAAATGTTCCTGGGTTGGCACCTGTAGCCCAGTAGAATTGCACAAAGTGTGAAAATTGGTCGTCAGGTGGAAACCCCGTAATATAAAACAGACAATGCAAAACAATAATCAAACACTAAAGCGCCAAAGAAATTGGCATCAGCAACATGGGGGCGCCAGTGTAACCACCTACAGCACAAAAGCATGCAAGTCTGGTTGTTGGTGCTTTCAGGTCACCACTGGGGTCTTCCTTTTTTCAAGGAAGATCTGCTTCACAGCCCAGGCAATTGGTAGTGGTTCACTGATCATCTACTTATAAAATAAGTGAGATAGCTGGCTATGTGTTTCCCCTATGATCGCTTGAGAGTGTATCGCTAGCTTTTGTCTGATATTACACTGGCTTCGGGGTGTGTTAGCTATGGATAGCATAGTTAGCCAGTTAACTAGAAAAGGCCAACCCGCTCATTGGCAGTATAAACCAGCTATCTAGCCAATGTTAGCTTTACGTTAGGGAGCATAGCATGGAGCAGAATTATCAGTGCTGTTCTGAATACAGCTGATGGACTAGTTCCCGTTTGGGTGCTACTAATCTAATTCAGCCTCACGCAAATGATCAATTGAGCTACCATTACATGATGTGATAATTATGATGTTCAAAACAACAGCAGGGAGATTGTATAGAAAACGGACTGACCGTCTTATCAAAGAGTAAACACTGCAATTCATTGGCTCCGTTAATATGAAGTTATTTATTATATTCACAGGAGGTGGAATAGCTAATAGGCTATTATATATTAGCTATACTAATAGTTAAGAACATATTTGAATTGATTTGTAACAAATAGAAATGACAATACTAACAATTTGTAATAACATTTAAATGAATTCTGTATTTGTTCATTCACTCATGCTTTTATTTATTGAAATGGATAATTAAACACAAAAGATCAAAATCCCAACAGAAATGCATGTGTCTTAGAAAATGACAAAAAAAGAAATAGAGTCCTTCGGAGTGTGGGGGGCTCAGTCTGGAAGAAGTCTGGAAAAATCCGACTGGAATTTAGATTTGTGAAAAGAGCAAGAACCCTGTTGCTTTAACAGTAAGTTCTGGAACCAGTTTGTAAGCTTCTACCAATGTGGTGTAACACTGTATTGCCTCAACCAACCACGAGGAGGAGGCAGGTCCTCCTGGATGTTCGACTTGTTTATTGAAAGATTCATTTGAAAGTCGGGATAAGTGTTCTGGAGCACGGGGACCCTCTTTGAATCTTTCTGTGTTGGCTGGTGTCCCGTTAGATGAACATTTAAATTGGAATTGAAAGACAACAAGATTTTTTAAAAATGTGTTTAAGTAATCTACATTAGCCAGTCTTCAAGGGCCTTCTATGTTAAAGATACATACTGGCTCGTATAGTAATGGGACAGCGCACTCACCGAGTCATTAGTTTGCAGTGATCTGTGATCCATCTCATGAATACCCACCATCTTGGTGCAGCTATCTTTAAATTAAATAAAAGCACTTGTTGAGTTACGTCATGCCAACTCTTCCTCCCTGCCCTTTCTCTGACCTCCCCCCCCACGCTTACCTTTCTCTGACCTCCCCCCTCCCCCCTCCCCCCCCACGCATCCCTTTCTCTGACCCCCCCCCCCCGCATCCCTTTCTCAGGTCGCTTTGCTGTCCGGGACATGAGGCAGACTGTGGCCGTGGGCGTGATCAAGGCTGTGGAAAAGAAGACTGCCACCACTGGCAAGGTCACCAAGTCCGCACAGAAGGCTGCCAAGGCCAAATGAACTCCCCCGCCAGACCCCCAGCGCACCGCGCCCACGGCTCCCCGCCCCACCACGTGTCAAACCCTGAGTTCTCTCCTGAAGGACTGGCTAATGCTGATCAAAACCCATCGCAAAAGTTTTCGCAGGAAAAAAGTTTATTTAAAAAAAAACTGCTTTGGGGGGAGGGGAAATGCTGTTAACAATAATAAAAATGATCAATAATTGCGTAAATACGAAACCAATGCCACTGTGTTCTTTCTAAGTCAGTGTGTCTAAGGCAGTGGTCTCCAACCCTGGTCCTGGAGAGCTACAGGGTCTGCTGGTTTTTGTTTTTACCTTAAAATCAGCACCCAGTTGAGACCCAAGACACCAGGTGAGTTGAGTTAACTGTGTAATTAATTGCTCTAATTGATTCATGAAGTGCAGAGTCACTATGAAAACCAGCAGACTCTAGCTCCCCAGGACCAGGGTTGGAGACCACTGGTCTAAGGCAGATGGGGACCACCATGGGTAAAGGGATGTCATTGCATTTCTTCAATCAATCAATCAATCAATCAATCAAACTTAATTTGAATAGCACATTTCATACAACATTTGCAACTCAATGCGCTTTACACAATAAAAGGGAAGGGATAAAAACTACAATTAAATAACAATAGCAATAATGGCAAAATGAGTGTATTTAAAATAAAATAAAGGGAGTAAAAAAAACAGCCACATTGGCAATAGCAGCAACAATAGTATATAATGTAAATAAAATAAATATCAATAAAATGGTTGGCTAAAGCAATACCAAAAAGATGTGCCTTAAGATTCAGTGTCCACGGATACAGACACACACATCCTCATGTGGGCTGTTCCAAAGGCCAGGGCCACAGTAGCTCAAAGCTGCCTCTCCATGCCTTTTTAGAATTTTGCTGGGCACAGACCTATTGGTAGACCATGCAGGAGGGCGTTACAGTAATCAAGCCTGCTAGCAATAAAACCATGCGTTCTTACTTCTGGTTGTTACAAGCAGCAATGTTCAGTTCTTTTTTTATTCAGGTGTTCTTTGACAATAGTTCATGATAGATGTGCAGAATGTATGAATACATTATAAACAGGAAATATTTTGCAGCTCTGCTCATGTAGCAGTCATACAGGGCTGACGCCATCATGTCAAACGTCTATTTATGTCCTGTCATCCCAGGACATTCATGCCTTCACCGCTCTCTGTTATTTATATTAGCGACATTCCTCACAAAATCTTCCATGGAGATTACACAATTATATTAGTGCTTCTAACTTCTAGCTGTGAGGACTTTCCTTTTCGATGGAACAGTAGAGATCAGTGATCAGGCATCAATTCAGTTTTTTCCCCAATTTCCACTGATTGCAGACATCCATAGACAACATTTTGTGGGGTGTTATGATATGTCTTCCAGACTCCCGGTAACCATGAAATAAGTTCCTGTTCCACACTGTACACTGTCCATACTGTACATACTAAAGATACTGTAAGCATGCACAATAGACATGCACTACAGTACCTTCTTCTGCACCTACGTTTTTTATTGCACTTGCCACTTTACTATATATATATATATATATATATATATAATATTACTTATCATTCTCCTGCTTATTTAGCTAAATTGTCTTTAGAACTGTTTTTTATATGTTGCTGCAAGGACGAGGAGCCGAAACCTAAGATTTTTACTGTCTTGTACTTTGCGTAATGGGATGTGACAACAAACTTCTTGAATCACATGCGCTATTTCACATGAATAGAAACTGAAAGAGCACTCAGCTTGGCAGTGCAGTTCCACACCCTCTGTTAGAGGAGGTGTCTCCAGGCGTAGGTACTCTGAACAAATACGACCTTAATTACTTTAAGGTTTTCGTCGGGAAATCACAGGACAGACCATACTGGCTCTGTATACTGTACTTACTGTACTTGATCTTCTTTTTTTTTCTACTGAAAATAGCCTCAGGGCTTTGACTGAGCAGTTTCACCGAACAAATTTTGCCTACATTCTCTGGATGGGACAGGAAACCGGATGGGACAGAGCAGAGGCTTGTTGACGTGAAACAGCTGTGAAATCAAATTAAATCACCTGACTGCACATTTGAGGCACTTACCTTGGCATTGTCAACCCTGACACAGGTATGGCTTAATGTATTTTCTTTTATACAGTCATCTGACATTTTTGTAATTTTTTCTTCTTTTAAGTTAGACTGAACATTGGTTCAACAGCAGAATAGCCGGCTAGGTGTGTTTTTCTACAATGGTGAGAGGGAGGCAAAGAAGCATAAGTTTTAGACTGGTGGCTAATCAGGATCATTGCCTCTGTTTAAGTGAGAAAGATTCAGAGGAAAAAATTACCTGGCAAGAAATATTGTCTGTGGTAAATGACATGGAAATAGTAGATGTCACTTACAGGCAAAGTTAACATGATCTTGAGAGTATAGGGGAAGGTTCAGATTTCGCCAATAGAACTGTGTAACTAGACCCCATTTGATATCGGAACGCTAATGTGTAGCTAGGAGAGGTGTGAATGGGGAAGGAGGAAGGAAACGGGTATTTGAGTGCATGGGAAAAGGCCCTTTTCAGGACGTTAACTTCTCATAAAACCAGTCGTGCTACTTTTACTAAAAATAAATTTCTGCATAAAATGAGCATCATCTGTGGTGTCTACATTTAACTTTAAGCAGTGATCTACGCGTGTCCAGAGTAACCTCCTAAAGAAATTATTCTATATGGACATTATGATGTAAGATTATGTGAAGTTTCAAAAAAATTGGGGGAAATGTTATCAATGGCACACTGACACTCACAGTGCCTTGTTATAGAGAGCAAATTGTTTACATTGACCACACGTTAGCTTGTGCCATCATGGAATTTATGAGGCATGTCCCTTTCTTATCACTTCTGTAACCCCTTACGAGATGTACACGGACAGTGTCTAGCGAATACCAGCACACACAGTTATTTAGCAATGTGCTTATCACCAATAATGGGGATCAGATGGGTGAATTCCAATATGAAGCAAAACCCAAATCGCCTCTTTTTTCAAAGTAGCATGCACAGGAACTGCACCTCAACTGTAAAGCAAGCAGATCACCTTGTGTCACTGGCAGGGTTGCCAGAGGGGGCAATGCCCCCCCCCCCCACCCCCTTCCCACTTTCAACTCTCACCATACAGCATGTCTTTCAGTTTAGTACTGATAATTTGATGTTAGAAATAATACCCCCCACCCACCCCCACTAGGCGGTCCCCTTATCCACCATTTTTCAGTCCAGACAATTTGCTAAATTTTGTGCTGTTACATTACAGAATGCCTTGAAAACATATTTGTCTGTTTGGACCCCACACTTCTGAAATCCTTTGGGCACCCTTTGTCACTGGCATCTCTCCCTAGTGGCCTTTCAGAACTCTGAATCCATGGTAACTGTCCTTGTGTGTGCAGGAATATGAACAAAGCTATGCCCCAGTCCGATGAGGACGTCCCCCTGGTGACCCCGGCCATCTGCAATCTCATCAAACATCGGATGAAGCACCTCACCCCGCGTCGCACCGACCAGCAGCATTCTGCCAAGCTGGTGAACGACCTGCGAGACAGCCTCCTGGACTTTCTGAAGAAGAACAAAAAACAGCCCTACTTCAGATCTGTCACAGTGCTCAACAGCGGAAGCTACTATGAGATAGTGAAGGTGAGCCATCCCTATAGCGAGAGACTTGATTGGGCTGCGTCCACACAGGCTTCATATATTTTTCGGTTGTTGCTAAAACCCATGACGTCCTGCTCCAACCCCCTGCTTTTCTGCAGATAAATGACCCAGATGAGTTTGATATGATGTTGCTGTTACCAACCCCACGGCTAACCTGGACAGAGCTGAAGGAGTTCCACGGGCTGCACTACAGCGTCTCCCTGATCCGACCCACTCGCACTGAGATCCAGGCCTTCCTGCTGGCTGACGGGCTCACAATCTCAGCCAGCAGAATCCTCAGCGAGATGCGTTGCCTGGTCAGAAATTTCATCAGCACTTACAAAGGTCAGTAGAATTCTGACAGTGGGGAATGGGGAGCTGAAATTCATTCAACTTTTATTTAATTCTCGGGAATACATTGAGGGTGGGCCCTCATTTTCAGTGATGCTGAGGTCATTATGCAGCAATAAAATATAATAAAAACAATAAAATACAAACAAAACACAGATAAAAAAATCTGTTAAAAGAGTTACATACATAAGCAGGGAGGTTTGTGATCATGGTTTTAAATTGTCCATGGGTTAATAGAGAATTGATTTTTAGCGTGTGTTGAAGATCATTCCAAGAAGTTGGGGCACTAAGATAAAAAGCTGACTTTCCAAATTCAGACTGCGCTTGGGGGACATTAAGCATAAGCCAGTCATTTGAGCGAGTTAGATAGGATCCAAAGTTTCAAACCAGCATCACACCATAGCTATCACACCATAGCTATCACCAGCAATAAATCTGCAGGACATGATTCGTTCTTATATGCCTGCTCGACCACTCCGCTCTGCAGCAGCAGGGCGCCTTGTACCCCCTCCCACCCGAGCAAAGGGATCACAGAGCTTCTCCACCCTGGCTCCCCAGTGGTGGAACGAACTCCCTGTTCCTCTTCGAACCTCTCCCTCACTACCCATCTTCCGCTGTGGTCTCTTCAGACTATACCTGGACTCATCTCTTCAGACTATACCTGGACTAACTACCACCACTCTGTATATTTCAGTCTAAATATATATATATATGTGTAGGTAGGGAATTAGTGGTTTTGTTTTTGTTTGAGTTTACTGCTTTCCAAAATTTTGCAGGGTTTGAATAGGAACTAGTAATTAGGTCTAAATAATTATAGATTTGGCGTTTCGCATGGAAGATGTGTATTTATTTCTAAGTTGTCTAAATACTGACCAATGTGATGGATCCCCAGAGTGTCTGGCAAGTGACCAGGCTCTGTTCCTTTCCTTAAATAAGACTGATAATTTGGGTGAAAACCAGGGAGTTACTCTTTTATTCTAAGCTTTTTGAATGGTGCATGTTTATTAATGACTGAAAAAAAGGTTTTTGTGAAAAAGTCCAGCGCCATTTTAACATCTGGGATCACAGATGTATAGTGTATGTCGCTATGGGAAATGTCAGTTAAAAAGGCTTGATCACTAAAATACCTTGTCTTAAAATGGTTTCTCTTTGTAACCGTGTGAGATTTTGCCTTCTTTAACCGAATATTTATGATACATGCAGTAGGGCAATGATCACTAATTGCTAGCTCGAAGACACCACAGGCAATAATTTTGTCAGCCCTATTGGAAAAGATGAGGTCAATTAGGGTAGACCTAGAGTAATATTTCAAATTTGGCCTAGTGGGTTCTGCTATCAGCTGGGATAAATTGAGGCCACCACCAACCTCCTTGAGCTAATCAAATGTATCATTCAGCCAGTTCAGATTAAATTCATCCACAACAATCAATTCAGCATCGGAATACCGAGAGAGTAGATCCGCTATTCCGTCAGTGGAACCTGTATCTGCAGATGGGGGTCTATAGACCCCTGCCACAATTACTGAGTTAGGCCCTAACTGAACCTTCAGTGCAAGAAATTCAAAACATCTTGGTATGGTGACAGCATTTAGAATTGTTACAGAGAAACCTGATTTTACATATAACCACCCCTCCTCCCCTTCTAATTCTGTCCACTATATACAAGTTGTAATCCTTTAGAGCTACATCCAAGTCATTGACACTCTTTTTGAGCCAAGTTTCACTCAACACCAGGATATCAGGATCAGACTGCAGTACTAATATATTTACATGATAAAATTTCTGAAGTAAGCTTATTCATAAGAGTAAGTTCATAATTCATAAGTAAGATTATTCATGTTGATAGAGTGACTGAATCTAGTAGGCCTATTTTCCCAAATGACAGGAATGGCACTTTTACATAATGTATCTCGATTTAGAGGGACAATTGTGGAAGCATTCCCATAGCTACTAATATGGGGTGGTTCGCCGGAAGACAAGCAGAAAATGATTTAGTAGCAGTAACAGTGAATTACATATTTGTTTTTAAAAGGCATGTACCCAGCCTACTGTGATGCAAACCATCACAACTAAAAACTTCAGTTCGGCCGATAAAAGCTGCAAAGTTATCAATATAGGGTAGAGACAGAGCACAACAACATCCTTTGAGCCTATATAAGAAACTGCCTAATTCGACTGATGAGGGCTGTGTTGTGGCCATGTGCTTTCACTTTTCAGTTTCAAAATAATTTTTTTTCCCCCGATGATATCAGGAACAATTGCCCTCGGTTGTGCATTTTGTGCATCTCCTGTGTCTGTCTGTCCCTCTGTCCGTCAGTCCCCAAGGGAGCTGGGCGCTGGGTGCTGAACAGGAAGCGGCCCAGTTCGCCAGCGGTGACACTATCGCTGATGTGCAATGCGCAAGATGGTGAACAGGCGACAGAGCTGCTGTCGGTGGACATCGTTCCCGCCCTGGAGGCGCCTGAACTGCAAGCCTGGCCGCTTGCTGCTCGAGATGGCCTGAAGGTGGATAACTGGCTGGGCAAGAAGGCCCGACGTGACTTCACCAGGCAGTCCTTCTACTTCGTACCCAAGAAGCCGGCAGGGCGTAACCTCAGCGATGCCGCTAAGGGTAGGAACTTCGCTTCAGCTGGGCCACTTGCAACATTTGCAATGCCAAAGTTTCAAGGGGCGTAATTAGCATAGCGTCTTATAATACAACAAATTTGATAAAGTTCGATAAAGCATCGGAAGAAACACCACTAAAAGGAGCATGTTGACTTTTCGCAATTTTAACTTTTATTGGAATCTTTAAGCTTGATGATAATGCTTATACACCACTTCAAAGTAGGGTGGTATAAAGCTACCGGTATGAATTCACACAGTGAAAACACACGCTTCAGCTGCCTCTACTGTATGTGATTTCAATTGTCTGTGTGTGACAGTAATTGTTTGCATGTGTATCACCAGAGAGCTGGAGGATTTCCTTCTCTCACATTGAAAAGGAAATTATCAAGAACCATGGTCAGGCCAGGACCTGCTGCGAGGGCCATGCCACCAAGTGCTGCCGGTGGGCCTTTCATTTCTCCAAAGATTTCTTCTTTTTGCCTGAAAAGTCATAATAACCAGCATGTAAAATGTCAATGACTTAGCCTTATTCATAAAACAAAAAAACAAATGTGTGTGCTTTTGGCTGATGTGCGAGGCTCAGTACCCTGCTCCCCTCTCTCCTTCCCAGAAAGAAGTGTCTCATGCTGCTGAAGTGTCTGATCGAGGGCCTGAAGGTGCGGTTCCCTGAGGAGCTGGAGCGTCTTTGCTCGTACCATGGGAAGACAGCCTTCCTGCACACCCTCTGCAGGCGCGGCAGAGACTCGCAGTGGGCCCCCGGTGATCTCCCCTCCAGCTTCATGGAGCTCTTGTTGGCCCTGCAGGACCACGCCTTCAGAGGCCAGC
This sequence comes from Anguilla anguilla, assembly GCF_013347855.1. Taxonomy (NCBI): domain Eukaryota; kingdom Metazoa; phylum Chordata; class Actinopteri; order Anguilliformes; family Anguillidae; genus Anguilla; species Anguilla anguilla. Next base: position 25,824,102 of record NC_049208.1, read on the forward strand.
TCCCCCACTTCTTCATTCCGGCCTATAACCTATTCGCTGCCCCTGCCTTTCCACGCAAGGCACGGTCCTGCCTGCAGAAGGCACTAGAGGAGCAGGTGAAGTTGGGCCTACCCCTCCTGCAGCAGCCCGGCCCTGCTCCACCGCTTGCTCTTAACCCAAGCCCTCCCTATCCCTCCCTGGGCGCAAAGCGAGATCATTCACCAGTGATGATATTAGCATCAATAGTCATATCGCTAGGGTTGCTCTCTCTGGCTGCTATTGCAGTCTTTTAGATCAGTGGTCCACAGACTTCCTGGGGTCTGTGAAGTAGTTCTAGGGGTTGTTTACCAAAATTGGAAAACATTTCTGTTTATTTTTACATATTTTATAAATGATGCATTTTTGACAGATAATACTTTGCCTAGTTTACTTAGTACTTAATAATTAATACTGTGTTCATTGTACTTAAAAAAAGTACTTATGAAATATTTATTGATCCATAATATCATGAAATCAAGATTTTAACATATTTACAGATTTAGCACATCTGATTTGTTAAATAGCTACTGCATTTGGATAAGGGTATCAAACAACCAGTCTACTTATGAGGAGGTTTAGTTTCTGTGAAAACAAATGTACGTGTCATGTCCTTGCTGTAAGAGTTCCCTGTCAAGAAATTTTTCCTGAATGGATTTTGCCCACTGACTTGAATTTTGACACTGATATACTGCAGTAGGGAGCATATTTATTACCACAGAAGGCAAATAAGTTATTTTTCCTTCTGTATTATATGTATGATAAGCATCAGGGATTGTGATTTGCCATCTAGCGGTACATTTTTATCATTATTATTATTGGCCTATTAAATTTTTTCTAATATCTTGTGATTTCAACTATTTTGCACCAATGTTTTAGTTTGTTTTTAGTTTTAGGTTTATATCTGAACATTTCTGTTGGAAGTCCTTGAATTTCTGTTTTAACAAGTATAATACATTCTTGCCTTGAATTTTCTTTTTTTTTTTTTTTGCATCTGGCTCTTTGTTAGCATGTCATTTCAGATATGACTACACACTTTTTTTTAAAAAACATAGCCTTTTGTTTTAATTCAGCCAATTCTTATTCAGTGGTTCTCTTTATGCCCATCTTACTTTAGCCTGTATCAGTTTGAAGTTGTAGTATCATATATGTTTTATTTGTCTGCTTTTCATTGTTATGTAATTTGCTAATTTGCTAAATTTGTAATTTGTCATGCTTGAAAAAAATATATATTACCATGTTGTCTCTGCATTTATTTAATCACAAATGCCTCTCAAGTCCAAATAAGACATGAAATCCAGAAACAGATGCAGTCCTCCTTGCCCACCCCAGTTCTAGACCAAGGATATGACCAAGTGACTGTGCTAAAACCAGACACTGACCATGGTTTGAGACCAAGACAATTACAACAGAAGGCTTATGTGAAAAGTGAGACAGTGTATCAGATGTATCTTTGAAAGCATGCATTTTACCAAGATCAAGGGTGAGGCTTAGAGGGGTGCTGGGTGGCTCATCCTCTTAAGGCACTGTTGTTGTGCTTGGATGGGGCCCCCCATTGAAGATCAAATGCTTACTGTGCCAGTGCCAAGTGTGGCCAGTAGCCTCGTGAGGACGTGCAAAAGTTTTGGTAGCATCATCCAGGATTAGGGAGGGTTCAATCAATCAGAATCTGCATTTCATTGTTCTGTAGCAACCCCTTCTGATCAAACAGGCACCCAAGGTCTGACTGAAAAAGCATGAAGAGCCTATGGGCTGTGGTGTGACAAGAAGCAGCTGGTGACATCACATACTTTGGATGGGAGTGGGTGCTTGGCTTCACTCTCCCACATCAGTTACAGAGATGGTAGCATAAGTGTGGTTGTGTACCACTGGCCATTCCAAAGTGAGGATAAAATAGAGAAAGCATAAAAAAGACTGAGATTTAAGATTATGATCTGGGATCCAGAAAATCTATGTTTGACTAAAGCCTTTGGTGAAATGGGAGTTTATGTTTTGGGGAGGAACCAGCTGAGGGGGGAGCATTTATTTATTATTGATTTCATCATAGAATGGCAGTGGAAAAGTGTGATGGTTGTGAACTTATTGTTTGACTGTGAGAGGAAATCAGCCAGCAGAATAGGATGTAGTGGTAGAGAGGATTTTTCAATGGGCACTTTTTACTTGTCACTGCACTTTCCTTCCCACTGGGGTTTATTTATTTATTATTTTTAACCTCAGTTCCTTGCTTTTTCTGGGTTTAGGCCTGTTTTTTGCCCTGTTCCACAACAAAGTGTCTTTGCGACAGTATACTTTGTAAGAAGTGCTATAAAAATAAAGCTGAATTAAACTGAAGTTCACGCAGAATTTTGGGCCAAACTGAAGTATCAGACCAAATACTAGGGAAGTTACTGTTGTTGTCTTCTGTAAGAATGGTGCATGTAGAGACACCGCCCAGTGCTTATGTATTATATATTATTATTATGCTTATGTGTTGAGAATATGTCACCAACACCATCACCACCACTATCACCATCAACATCAAAATTCCAATGGTACATATATAAATAAACATTTATATTTTTAAGCTTTTCAATTTTTACCTGTTTTATTGTATTGCACTGTTACAAGGGGCTGATGTGCCCTCATCGATCCAGTTTGATGGTGACCAATATAGATGGGTTGTCTAAAAGATTTCTAATTATCAGAAAGGGGTAAACAAGGACAAAATAGTTTGAAAATTGTCCTTTTATGATAATTACTGGATGCATCCAGTCATAGATTGACCTCTATTATGTCATGTATGTTTTTTTGTTGTTGTTAAAACTGCAATATATTAACTTTATTTTTATCATATGTTTTTATTGTTGTTGTATTTCTAGGTGTATGCACTATTTCTCTTTGTATGCATGCCTTTACCGTTGTATTGTCTAATTGCCTTATTCTTTGAATAAAATGATCTTCACGTGTATTACCAAGTGCCCTCGGAACGTTAGTCGTCATTCTTTGTGTCCCCTCGAGCACTGCATCGTGGACACTTGGCTATAAATTCGCGCGCCGGAAGTTCGTCGTCCTTTTCTAGTGATCAAACATGGCGGTGAGTCTGTCTTACTTAGTGAAGATGGCGTTGTGTGCTTGGAATAGAATTTAAATCCATGTCCATCGGGCTCCTAAACTATTATTTATTGGGAATAACCAATTGGTTATACTGTTATGTGGCTGTACTATTGGTCCCAAACGATTTGTGTGTATGATTTTAGTCTGAAAAAAATACAATCGTAAACTGTCATCCTCTAAATACCAAATTAGCGTCACTACTTCCATTTATCGCCGCCAGTCTAGTCTGTTGTGGGCTTCGAAACGGCTTTTTAGAAACGTAAACGTTAACATAGAACTTTTGGATTCTGTCTGTGATTGTAATTACTTCATCTTCATGCGGTTCGCAAGAGCAGCTAAGCTCATATGGGATATGCACGGGCATGTCCGGCAAGCTGGCAAGGCATTGGCAATCAGTGTAACTAGCTAGCTACATTGCTTCTTCTGATATTTGTATGAAATTGACTTTACCATAGATGTCTGGGTGGGTACTTGATCCGCTTCGATTAGTCTGACTTGTTGGTTGATTCAACCAAGTGTTTTTTTTATGTAAAGTTAGGCTAGCGTTGGGCCCATAAGATTGCAATGTACAAACATAGGACTGCTAACACGTATGAACAGGAAGATGGCCGCAATTCATTTTACTTGTTTATCACATGTTGCCGCTGTGAAATAACTGAATGTACGGAATAAAACCTGTGTTCGTTGGGAAGGGTTTCAACAAGGTTTCAAACTGGAAAACATTTTTGGAGATGTAATTTTTATGTGAACGTGTACCTACATGTTTAGTACTGAAATGCCGAGGTTAACTGCTGCTGGATATAAACAGACCGTTCACAAACTCTGACTTTCCTCTCTTTTTCAGGAGCAGGGTGAGAAGAAGGAGAACCCCATGCGCGAGCTTCGCATTCGCAAGCTCTGCTTGAACATTTGTGTTGGTGAGAGTGGAGACAGACTGACCCGAGCAGCCAAAGTGCTGGAGCAGCTCACGGGACAGACGCCCGTCTTCTCCAAAGGTGGGTATTCCTCCGCCCCTACCTTTCCCCTGAGAGTTAGTCAAACTTCAGTATACAACTAACTGGTGCAAAGAATGTTGAACTCTGAGTTGTAGAGTCTTTAAAGGCAGGCTGCGGGGGCTGTGGGAGTCTATACTGCTTGCATGAGCCAGCTGTGTGTGGTGCTGCTTTGCTGGTGAACATTAGAATGTCCAAACTTGACATTCAGAATTTGGATGTGAACAGTCAGTGGAAACCTGGGTCAGTTAAATGCTTTTTCCTACCCTGATCCCCGTTTCTTTTTGCGTTGTCCCCACAGCTCGCTACACTGTGAGATCCTTCGGTATCCGCAGGAATGAAAAGATCGCAGTGCACTGCACTGTCCGTGGAGCTAAGGCCGAGGAGATCCTGGAGAAGGGGCTGAAGGTGAGGGGAAGGTGCTCTTTTAAAGGCAGGGGCTGTGAACTCTGCAGAGGGCATTTCATATCTGCATGTACTACAAGGTCAAAAGTGCACTCTGTGCTGGGACTTTTTGAATGGGGTCATTTTTGACCAAAATGAGCAATGAATTGCATTTCTTGTTTTTCTTACCTGTCTTTTGTGGGGACTCAATCTGTTATTCTCAAATTCTCAAAGACCCAAGCTTGGTACAGCTGAGGCTTTTATAGACCCCTGCAAAATTTGCGAACAATAACATGACTGATGCATGCACATTTTGGCAACAAAACTGTCTGAAATCTGACTGAGTGACTGCTTGATGCAACTGCACTTTCAAGATTGGGCTCTTTATCCAGTAAGCTTACCCTCTCAACAAAATGGCCTCCTGTTTGGTGGCCATATATATATACGTGATTGGCTAAGAAACCAAGCATGTACACGCATTCAGCCTGAAATTCTCTGTATTTAAGTAGAGAAAAATATTCCTGACCGACTCCCTCCCTGTCACTCTGGTTTCCACAATGACAGTAAGCGCATGCTTTGTTTCCAAAATGCACGTGTACGTTTTTGACCTGTCTAAAGTGGTTTGTTAGTCTCTGGTAATGCAAATCAGGAAGCGATGCAGCTTCATTTCTCTAACAGGATGTGGCACTCCGTACATACAGCTACAAAATCCTATACGAACTAATTTTGCATCAGAGGATGATAATGCAGAGTTGCGTCCATTCACGCTCGAGCATACGCAAACTATCGCCAATACCCAAACGGCACCAAATGCTATTTGAAATTGTTTACAGAAAACAATTCCATGTTTGTGTACATTCTGCTTTTTAACCCGGATTCTGGCATTCCATCTGCGATTTTCTCAAAAATGAATATAAGGCCCTACTTTTGCCATGGGGGAGGGAGGGGACAGCATATTTCAGGGTTTGGACGGTCATGAAAAACCTGGAAAAGTCATTGAAATTTAAAATGCAATTTCCAGGCCCTGGAACAGTTAAGGAAAATAATATTTTTTGAAAAGTTTTGGAAAAGTAATGGAAATATAGCTAAAGTTGCATCAAATATAATTACTAATTAATCCATTCATGAAAATAGTATACGTAGTAATAAAACGTAAATTGGAACGTAACCTTCGCGGTATTTTGGTGGTGTGAGAAGTAAATTCGGTCTGGCTCAGTCTGTTTACAGGCACGCCCAACACGCACGCTTCTGCTAATGTAGCAGTTAGTAAACGTAGGCCCTACTGTGCCGACAATATGCTAGGGAATTGCAGCTTCAATAATATATCAGGGCTCGAAATTAACATTTTTACTTGGTAGCACTGGTGGTCCCAACTTCAAAAAGTTAGGAGCACCCTCCAAAATGTAAGTCATGGAAATTCAGTTAAAGGTTGTGGAGAAGTCATGGAAAAGTCATTGAAAATCATTGGTGAAAAAGTGTATGAACCCTGATATTTAAAATTGACAGAACGTCTCTAGTAGATGTCGTAGTTTAGGCGATGGTTTCTCACCTGCTCAACCCCGTCCTCCACAGGTGAGGGAGTACGAGTTGAGGAAGAACAACTTCTCTGACACCGGAAACTTTGGCTTCGGCATCCAGGAACACATCGATCTGGGGATCAAGTACGACCCCAGCATCGGCATCTACGGCTTGGACTTCTACGTGGTGAGTAGCCCAAGGACGGCCCACCCTTACTGAGGAGGCAGCTTTAGCTAACGACAGCACTGTCAGTGGTGGTGTTTACCTCTGGCCTGAGCCTTGCTTGAGCTGAGATCACACTGCATGGCTGGCTGGGTCAGGGTGTGACTCCTTCACTGTCTGGTCTGTGCTCTGGGGTCAAGCTAGAAAATGAGCGGATGGTGATTCAACAGACCTGTACTTGTTTGATCTAGAGTGAGTGTAGCTTTGAAAAGAAGCACCCCCTCTGAAACTGTCCCCTCTCAGGTCCTGGGCAGACCTGGGTTCAGCATCGCCGACAAGAAGCAGAAAACGGGCCGCATCGGCTTCCGGCACCGCATCCGCAAGGAGGAGGCCATGCGCTGGTTCCAGCAGAAGGTGAGGCCCGCTCTGGCCCGCTCTGGCCCGCTCTGGACCGCTCTGGCCCGCTCTGGCCCGCTCTGGACCGCTCTGGCCTGGGCACCTTTGGTTCTGCTTGTAGCCTGAGTGCCACGAGGGGGGAAAGGGCTTTGAATGCGCTAGGGAACTTGAGTGTGAAATTGGGATTATCAGTGAGTCTGTAGTGAGTTTTGTGAGCTGACCTGCTTCTCTTCTCCTTTTTTTTTCCAGTATGACGGCATCATCCTCCCTGGGAAGTAACAGGACCACGTTTTTTTTGTTTGTAACATGAAAAATAAATTTTGGTGCAAACCGGATTTTGGTGGTGTGCTTTTATTTAGCCTGTGCAGTCTGAGATGCGTACGCTCACGCACGCTAGATTTATTTTGGGCAGTTACATTAACCGTTTCTATATGCATATACACAAGTTTTTTTCCATCCTGGATGATTGATGTGAACGGGGTGGTAAATCGAGAGTGTATATTTGTGGTGGGAAAGAACTTCTGAGCTAGCAAAGAGTTCTCCATATTGCTGCTGACTATTTGTGATTGGTATGTGGTCCTTAGAGCCAGAAATAGATTTTCCCAAAAAAAAAAAAAAACAAATGGCAGAAGTGATACTTAAGCTCATCCGGAGGACCATGAGCGCAAGCGATACGCGTCTTATGAAGGCTCTCTGCTCTGCTGGTGGTAATGTAGGGACTGCGTACAGAATGTCTGATATGTTATGGTTACAAGATTCAGTAGAATATAGTTTCAGTATTGCTTCTGTTTTACCACAGCGGGGCAGTGTGGTGCATTGTCTACTTTTTCCCCTCTGTAACATAGGGGTTACAGTATAGATGCCTAAGAAATTGTCTTGTCACTGTGCCAGTCTTGAGTAGATTTGCTGTGGGAGTGGTTGTTTTCCTCGTATAAAACTGAATGGTTTGTAGGTGTGGGCCTGCCGATTGGTACACACACCAGACGGGCCTGTTTGGTTGGTGGAAAAATTATGCATTTGAGGCGATGAAAATGAAAGTCTTTTGTGTCTGAGCTGCTTAGAAAATGTACTGGTTCATTGAATTTGGCTACACTGCATGTGCAGCAGATGTGATATCCAATGTAAATATGACTGCAGCTCTTATGATTATTTGTTTGGTACTTTTTTATATTCAATGTTAGCCTTGTCTTCCATTTGCTGTTCTTGCTGCTCATTCAACATGCACTACATGCATCTTGTGATGATTGAACTGTTCACTATTACATGAGATTATGCCACTAAAGTACAGTTGGCCTTATGGAAAGTGGGGAATAAATGACTTGATGAAATGTGATGGACATTTCACAGTATGGTGAATTTTAAGCTAGCTTCACTCTGGCTTTTTGGTGATTTGCATGGGTGTGGAAGAAGGGCATGCACAAGGGAGTTGTGCGATACCAGTTGTGTGTATCTGCATATATTTACGTGTTTGCAGGGGTGAATGAATGGACTCGCCCTTTGTTTGATCAGGGTGTCTTTATTCGGTGAAACCCCAGGAACATGTGCACTGGCGTAAGCACACGCAGGCCATCTCCCTGTCCACAGCTGTGATGCAGGACATCACACGCGCAGGCCATCTCCCTGTCCACAGCTGTGATGCAGGATATCACACGCGCAGGCCATCTCCCTGTCCACAGCTGTGATGCAGGATATCACACGCGCAGGCCATCTCCCTGTCCACAGCTGTGATGCAGGACATCACACGCGCAGGCCATCTCCCTGTCCACAGCTGTGATGCAGGATATCACTGCGCAAATTTCACAATGGGTAATTCAGATTATAGGAAGCCAGATAAGATTGCATAATCCCAGATAGAATAATGCAGGATCCACTCTCTGTTCACTTGCATTCATACCCTGGGGACAATTTTGAGTCTCCAATTAACCTAACATGCATGTTTTTGGACTGTGGGAGGAAACCGGAGTACCCGGAGGAAACCCACGTGGACACGGGGAGAACATGCAAACTCCACACACAAAGACCCTCAGATGGGATTTGAACTCGGCACCCTCTTACTGTGAGGCGGCAGCGCTACTTGCTGCACCACCGTGCCACCCCCTAGACCAAATGGCAATCCCGTTAAAGTGCCCGGGACAGCACTTCAGGTAAACTACCCTGCCTCTGCATTCGCTCTGCCTCCTGCTGGAGTTACACTGGCTATTCACTTGATTAGTTAAAGGGAAGGAGATGACTGTAGACACAGGTGAGTGAGCAAGCGAGCCCCTTCTTTAGAGCACTCAACCCCTCAGGACAAGGGTCAGCCCACTTGGCTATGAAATTTGTGAGACTGCCATCTATTCAGGTGAGACCATCTGCACAGAAGATAAGGGGCTTGATTAGTCCTTGTTTACTATTTTTGTAATTACTCACAGGAGTTTGAAAATCTGCATACCGTAACTAACTGTTCTAAACAGTCTTAGTGAATGTAATCTCTGCACATGTCTGATTAATCTCTAATTTTGCTATCATTTTGGTTTTGGTTGTTGTGGAGTTTGTGTGTAGTATCTCTCCTGTTGGGGTGGGGGACTAGAATTAGAATGAGGGTCAGAATACTTTGGGGATTAAAAGTGTCCACATCTGTTTCTAACCTGTGTCTGTCTGTATTGTCTGTGGACAGTGTCGTTTCCACTCTCCTCGCACATCATCTCATATCCCTCCATCCCTCCCTCACCCTCTTGTACTAAACCAACGCTTCATTGCACATATTAAAACATATTTTTTTCTTTTTCCACCGCTTTTAAACTAAGCTACTATCTCAAACTTTCCTTGAGTTAAATAGGTTAATCACAGTACAAGAAATTACTTCAATAAATAATTGTGAAATAGTGAAAACTGATGAATCTGTGTGAAGACCAGATGCAACTGTCATGGCCGTGTATTGTTTTGTTTGCCAAAGAACAGGATAAATAGAAACTCACACGCACGCATTTTCTCCATCATTCACTCTAAAACTACCTCAGACTTACATTCATTAATTATGATACAGTGTAACATTCACTACCACTATGACACAGTCGCCTGTTCCTTTCATTCAACCCTCCCTCCTTCCTCCTTTCTGTTTTCCATCCAAAATCTCTTTCCCCTCCTTTCTTTCTCATTCTTTCTTTCTTCCCCTCTCCCTTTTTCTCTCTCCTGTTCTCTTTTTCTCTCTCAGCCACTGGTAGGTTGTGGTGGAATACTGCCGTCCCGTGTTGGGTGCTCTTCGTGGGTGGAGCCTGGGCCGGGGGCGTGGCGCTGCCTGCGAGAGGTGTGGCGTGGGGGCAGGGTCAGGGTGCAGCAGGACACTCCCACCGTGGGCTCAGGCAGCTCCTCGCCGCCGGACCAGCTGTTGGTGCCGGGGTCGTAGCGCTGGACGGCTGCCTTGTAGCGCTTCTCCGCCTCGTTCCACCCTCCCAGGAGGTAGAGCTGGTCCCCGAGGGGCGACAGGCCGGCCGTGCTCACCCCCATGGGCAGGGCCGCGGCCTGGCTCCACTCGCCGCTCTCCGGGGAGAACACCTCCAGCGACAGAACGTCCACGCGCTCGCCCCCCGGGCCCAGCTGACTGCCCCCCGCCACGAACACCCTCCCGCCCAGGGCTGCCGCGCAGTGCCAGCCTCTGGGCGTGGCCAGCCCGGCCCGCTCGCTCCAGCTGTCCGTCTCGGGGCTGTAGCTCACCACCGAGCGGGAGTAGGCGCAGTTGATGTAGCCCCCGGTCACCAGGATGTCTCCGGAGGGCAGCACGGCGCTGGCATGGCAACAGCGCGGAAGCTCCATGGGAGCGCGCGGCTGCCAGCTGTTGGAGGAGGGCACGTAGCTCTCCGTGGTGGCCAGCAGGCCCTCCACGTTCCGCCCCCCGATGGCATACAGGCGCCCCCCACTGGGCACCAGGCTGAAGTGCGTGCGGCGCTGACGCATGCTGCTGAGGTGTATCCAGGTGTTGAAGCGTGGATCATATCTAGGAGGGCGGGACAAAACGAATGGGCGGAAAAGCTACATATACAATTTCACAGAATGACTAATAATGCACTTGGGCCTGTATGGCTGCACTAATGTATAATTGTGGGCCAAAGAAAGTTTTCTATTTTGACTACTTAATTTTTAAGTTTGTTCATTTAATTACTCTTATTGATTGCATATTTTTTACTTTTGGTCAGTTCATGAAAATGGCCTTTCCCATGGAACAATCCGGTTGGTGGTGGTGGAAAGGGCAGAACTTGGCACTCTGCCCGTGAAATCTTGTCTAGGTCACATTAGAAAAGTGCATAAGCATTCAGCTTTGAGGGGGCTGCATCGGTAAGTGTGCCGAGTGAATCCGACATCTGCGCGTGTAAATCGGCATGTCTGTGCTGCACGTGCGTGCCAGTACCTGCTGAGGGTGTTGACTGCATGCTTGGCCTGGTTGCGCGCGTCGTTCTGATCCTCCCCCCCGGCCACGTACAGGAACCCATCCATCACTGCCACACTCTGGTTGAAGCTCTTGGCTGGGAGCTGGGTGAGGTGGCGCCAGGTGGCCACGCCTTCGCGCGGATCCCTCCACAGCACCTGCAGGGGGAGATGGGCGGAAGGCTGAGGGGTCAGTGTGGAGCTGCTTTTGCTCTTGGGTGTATATGTTTCTTGTTTCGCACACAATTGCTGTGACATTGAATTGCATCATCGATGTTCAAAAATTGATGAAATACCTCAGACTCTTTCAGTTCAATTATTTCCAGAATCTCTGATTACCAAGGTCAAGCCAGGGCTCCAGTTGCCTTTACTTTGCGTATAGACAGAGGAGACTGGGTATTAATTCAGCCAAAGCACCTGTTAAACTCACTAAACTAGAAGGATTAAAGACAAAGACATGGTGCTACTTCTCTGTTTATTAACTTAAGCTTTTTTTTGTTCACGTAGCTAGTCATCTCGCAGATGCCAGGAAAGGCTGGAGCGTCATTTTGCAGTAAACCACTTATGAAAGATCACTCGCCTCACGCACACCTCAAACAAATCAGAGCCCTGCATCACAAGCTGCCTCCGCCGGGTGGAATATGTCACTCACTGATGGAGTGATCTGTTTGTTAGTAGTGTGTCTGTGTATTGCTTTCTGAGGTCATGCTTCATCGCTTCCTAACATTTGGAATAGTGGCCATTGAAAAAAAACACTCCAAAAAACTACTCCTCAAACTCTGCTCTCTACTGTCACTGCCTTTCTGCTGCGGCCGTTTCACCGCCTCACTCCCTGCCCCTCCTCCTTGCACGTACCTCCCGGCTCAGGGCGCGCTCAGTGAGGGAGGGCCGGCCCCCGACGGACAGCAGCACCTTCTGCCCCCCCCGGATGCTGGTGCGGCGGGACTGCAGGGCGTTCTGCTGGTGCGGCAGCAGGTGGTAGTTCATGGCTTTGACCAGCAGGCGGTGACACTGAGGGTCCTGCATCATTCGGGCCACGGGCTGCACCTCGCTGACCAGCTCGCTAGCCGGGATGGTCTCGAAGCGCACGTGGGACAGCAGCTCCGCGGCGTGCTCCTGGCGTTGGGGGTCGAAATCCAGCCACTTCATGACCATCTGGGTGACAGGAAAAACCAACGGATGTGAAACATTTAGTCCGTAGTAGTGTTTGTGTTGAAAAGAACATATATTATGTCCTGCTCACTGAAAAACTAGTTTACCACATACTCATTATTTTACATTCTCATGTAACTGGAGCTGGAGTCTTATGCTATCTGGGTAACATCAAGTCAACTTTGAGAATGAGTGAATTAGGGAAAGTGGTCAGTTGGACATACCAGTTACACATTGTGAGGTGTCTCAGTGCATAGGTTTTAATGCTTGGCATGACTAAGCCAATGCATTTCCTGTGCTTCATTTTCTCATAGGCATTTCCTAGATGCCTTTTAAAGGATTTCTTGTGTGTCTGGTAATCCTGTGTGTGTCAGGTTGTTTGGTGGGGTGTCACAAGGTTTGGATGGGCGATTTTGGGGGTGGCGTCTGACCTGGAAGGCAGTGAGCTCGGAGGGGAGGATGAGGCCATCGTCCTCCAGGAAGTCGGTGACCTGCTCCAGGGTGAGCTGGGTGAACTGGGGCGTGTCGGCGAACTGGGCGAAGTTCTCCAGGACGAACCGGCGGGCGGCCTCCCGCACCTCGTCCAGGCCGTGCACGGCAGCCATGTTCCACACGTACACGCACGTCTGCACGTTCAGCTCGGCCAGCATGAAGTCCGTGCACATCTGGAGCAGCTGTGGGATCTGCAGCATGCTGGCCGCTGACACGGTGCAGCCGATGGTGTAGAGGGACATGTGGACCCGCCCCAAGTATGCAAAGGTGATCACATTGGCCAGGCCTGTGGGTGGCATTGATAAGGTTAGTATCCAATCACAGATTATTATCTATACAGCTGCTTAAGTCTCCAAAATGTTCTGCCTTGTGATTGCATTTTGTTCTGGTGTATGTGACACACCTGTTGGAATTGGTGATTTATGGGTAACAGAATTTGGATGTTTGTTAGTAAGATGAGACTCTGCAGACTCACTCTTTCACCAAAGACGATGTTACAAACTAAGAAACCTCAAGTAATAGTACTATGATATTCATGTGGCAGGCTGGTGGTTTGGGGTGAAGAAGCTTAAATAAAATTTGGAGATAGGATATTTTGGATGAAGGCAGGGGCGGAGCGGCGGGTACCAACCGAGGGGCGAGAGGGTGGGCAGCTCCACGCGTTTCACCCCTGGGTCCTTGGCCAGCAGCTCGCGGAAGTAGTGGCTGACGGAAGAGATGACCAGCTTGTGCACGTCGAAGGCCTTGGTCTTGCTGGCCAGCTCCAGGTCAGTGAGGAAGCGCTCCTGACGCATGCGGCTCAGCTCCTCCAGCAGGGCGGAGCCGTGGAGCGGGCGGGTCAGCTCGCTGCCCAGGCCCAGCCCCTTCACCCCCGGCGCCGGGATGGGCAGCGACAGTGGAAGGCCGTTCATCCGGTTCAGCTGCTCGATGTTTAGCACCTCCCCAATTTTCTTGACACCTTCCACGACCACCACCCCGCCCTCCACCACTGTGGTCTCCAGCTCCACTTTCTTCTGGCGGGCTGCCTTCTTCTTCGGGGCCATGTTGCTATAGTAACGCTGGCAGTCTTGCCCTAACACAGTAGGCACTGACCGTCTTGGAGATCACTGTCGTAAAAAAGGCTCAATGACTAACCAACTAAACTTCTCAAATCACTCGCTAACTTACTGACAGGCAAACTGGGTTAGACTTTGTTTTCAATGACAGACAGGCTCACAGACAGTGCCTCTTTAATCAAGTTATATGCAAAGATCAATTGGCAGAATTATTGACAGACAGATGTGACAGACTGACTACCTACGTTCTGCACCTAACTGAGACTGGGACTGAGAGACGGACAGATGGACACGCTCGTGTGAAGGAGGGGCGGGGGCGGTAGGTTTGGGGGAGGGAGGTCAGTGAAGTTTTGGCACAGCTGCACACAGCACCTGTGGAGATACAGGCATGGTACAGAAAAGAAAAAAAGAAACTCAATGTATCAAATTTAAACCGTACACTTTCTGCATCCCTCCTCCTCTGTTTCCCCTTTCTCATCACTCCTATCTGGAATGGGGTGTCCTGGAGGGGGCATCATTAATGTGGTGATATACCTCATGGTACTGACTTGAATAGTGGCCAGTCCGATGCCAGCTACAACTGAGTGTCTCTTAGTGGGACATGATCGGGCATATCATCGCACCGGGAGGCAGAGTCTCAGCCAGTACGTTAGGCCCCGCCTCAAAGCACATGAGTGACACCTCATGGGGTACGAGCAGGGGCAGGCTGTCTGCTTCAGCTGTACATGAGGTGCTCAAAAACAAGGGGGAGAAGCAGAGTATGTGCATGCTAGTCTGCAGTCTCCACCTCAGAGTCAAGAGGAAATTTGGCTTTTAACCTTTTGAAAAGCCGGTTTTTTAGAATTTTTTCTTCAAAATTCAAAAAGTCAGTGTTCTAGAACTCCATTGCTCTCATTTACCAGTAGTGATTGTTACACCAGCATTAGAGTGTTCAGTTAAAAACATTCTAATTAAATGTGTGTGATCCTACACCTTAAAGGGTTAAAACCCTGGATAGGCACCAGTTAGAAGGCAGTGGGCAGTAGGCAGTGGGTGGGTGACCCTTTCCACACTGACGCAAAGGCAGCACTAACAGTACAGAGCGCAAATTCTCAGTCTCCCTCTTTCTCTCGTTTTCATACTCCTGTATGTTTCCTGCACTCACACTCTGTGTTTCTCATTCACACACACTAAGGGGCTTGTGCACACACACACTCACCATGGCTTGGATTCATTTGTTTGGTTAACAGTAAAGAGAATTTTAACTAATGTTAGATATAATACACAATAAACACACACATATTTGTGTTAAGTGAGAGAAGAATGACTGTCAAGCTTGAGTTATTTTTTGGGGGCCAGGTGGTGTGGTATATAGTTTACAGCATGCTGACATACATGAAATATATCGCACACAGACACACACATGCACACACATACGCATACACACAGTCATGTTCTATAAATAGGCGGAGGCACACTGAGCATGGCAGAACCCTTGCTGCTTAGATTACATGACCGTCGTCTCTCCCTAAAACCACCCCGTTCCCCTCCCTTCCGGCCCTCCTCTCTTCTTCTCTCTTTTCCTCTCAGCACTCTCTATCCCTCGCTGTCTGTCATAACCGGACTGACATGAAATAATCTGTCTACCAAGTGAACCAAGATATAGCTGATAAGCAAACATGTCAATGTCAACAGCAGCCTCCTCCACCCTTGCTCTCCGTAGTTTTTTGTTCGAGGCTGATTTCTATGGGAACAAACTGTAATACTTTGCCATGACAACAATTCTCACTTCCTGTTCCTTGCCCCTAGCAAAATACAATGAGTTGTTTATGGACAGAAGGGCCTAATCTATGTTTAGGGATAGGAGGGGAAAATGGCTTTCACGCATATGTGTGTGTGTGTGTGTGTGTGTATGAGTGTGCGTGTGTGTTTGTGTGTGTGTGCTTGCTTGCTTGTGTGTGTGTGTGTGTGTATGTGTGTATGTTTGTGCGCTTGCTTGTGTGTGTGCGTGCTTGCTTGTGTGTGCGTGTGTGTATGTATGAGCGTGCATGTGTGTGTGTGTGAGTGTGTGTATGTGTGCGCTTGCATGTGTGTGTGTGCGTGTGTGTATGTATGAGTGTGCATGTGTGTGTGTGCGTGTGTGTGTGTATGAGCGTGCATGTGTGTGTGTGTGAGTGAATATGCTGAACTGGTCGTCCTCATTCCTGGGTCTCCATTTTGATCTCAGTGTGACGGGACTTTCCAGAGCTGCTCTGCAGACATCAGCACAGGTGCTCTTTTCCGTCTGTGTTTTCATATGCCATGTGCAAGCCGCATCTTTTCCAAAACCTGGACCCCCCTCTGGGCACATGCCAACATTCCGCCAGTGCCGCGTAGCTTGTTGTTTACGGGTCTTTGCAGGTGCACCGGCCAAGTATGTTACCAGCCTGCTGCCACCTCCCGGTGTTTGGGCAGTGAGGTGGGGGTGGGAGCTCTCCTACTGCTGACCCTTTCTCAGTTTGTTGAAAGAGAAGAACAGATGTTTGAAAAATGACCCTGCGTTTGATTTTTTTTTTGTTTTTTTTGGCGCTCGCCTGGTGAGTCTCAGTTAAAGGACAGTCACAGGGCTCACCCAGAATTCAGCCACACAGCGACACTCTCACAGGCTGGACTGATCTGATACTTTTTTTAGTGAGCGATGTGATATCCATGGTGTTAGAATCTCACACATAACTGCATAATTTTCCCTGTGAAGGCCTGAAGGTTTCAGGTTTGATAGGAGGGGGACTTCACAGAGCCACTAAGTCTATTATCTGCACCTTCAGTCAAGTTCTGCAAGAAATTAAACGTCTGACCCCAAATCATAGTCACTTTAGCTTTTTGAATAAATGCAAAGGAATAAATACAAAAGATATGCTTGGCCCCTAGCATAGTGTAACTGATGTTGAGACCCCCATGGTTTTTTAAATATGGGTATTTGTTTGCTTTTAGACCTCCCAGCCTAGAAGCACTATCCTCAGAGCCCAGTGAACCTGAATCCCACCGCTACCCCAGCCTCTCACCCCTCATGGCAGTAATCCCTGGTGGGCGTGGTACCACGTGTAAGGCTAATAAACAAGACTGATCTCAGCTGACCTACACTGAAAAGAAAAACATCATGTTGATCCTTGGATGACTGTGCATATGAATGTAGCCGGGTCACCTTTCCTGTACCACGCTTGTTTTGTTCCACTAGCAAAGCCATTGTGCCACCTGTTGGGCTGGACAGAGGTTCTGTAGGGTGGGATTGGGGGGTGATGTCCTATTGCCTCTGCCCTGAATGCTTCTTTCTCTGGATATCAGCTCTCACATGACAGCAGCAACAGCTGCTGTCCCCTCTTTCTGTATGGGCCAAACAGATGAAGGTGCTCCGGCGAGGCTATTTTAAACTCCAGCCCGGCCAAGAGAGAGGGAGTGAGATAGAGAAGGAGAGGAAGTAAAGATAGAGGGATGAGAGTTGGTAATGGGGGGAGAGACACTGTGTGGGAAAGAAGGGGAAATGTAGGAAAATGTCAAGGGAACACATGAAACAGACGAATGAAATGATGTAGAGAGATTAAGAGAAGTAGAGGGGGTGGGGTAAGTTGTGGAGAGAATGCATGTTGTTGGAGGTGTGAAAAGAAGAAAGAAGAGGAGGGATGGAAACTGATGAGAGGACAGGAATGGGAGAAAGAAGAGGGGAGGTTCAGAAGAGAGGCACTGAAGAGAGACAGGTGAAAGTATATGAGGAGGTAAAAGGAGATGAAGAGAGAAGGACGGAGATGGGTGGGTGGGGGGCTGAGTGCAGCTGTTGTGTTTGTCAGGGCAGATCTGGACCTTGAGCCTCGTTTTCCCCCATGCAGTCCTGTGTGTGGGGCGGTGCAGAGCACAATGCCTGCGCATGTCCCTGCTCCCTCACACACAGAATTCTCACTGCCCATCCGCACACTTTATTTTTAGGACCTGACGAGCACCGTGCACACACAAAGTGGCGAACAAACTGAAGTGATTTTCCCCTGTGCGATCACTGTGCGATAGCTGCTCACAAGCGCTTGCTGGAGAGACTAATACAGGTTTCATTTTGGGTGATGTTTATGCGAGGAAAGGTGAGAGGTCAACAGTAAATTCAAACACTTCATGAGATTAGCTGTGTGTGTGTGTACATTACACTGGATTGGTTTCGTCTATAGTAGGTTTGGTTGTGTACACAGACTTGTCATTAATTGATTGCAAAGTACTAGATCTGCCAAACAGAAAAGCTGAACATCTCTTGATATTGTGCTCTCATAGCAAAATTAATCCCATGTGGAACAAACGCTATATACAAATATATGCTAACAAACACAATGGTAGCAAACATATATTTCAATATCTTAGTGTAACTTGTATACATCACTGTGGATTCTACTGAAATACTCAAATGTGTGTACTTTATGGTGGCAGTTTATTGCCCACAGGCCCAACTGTTTTACCTCCACATAAATAAGAAGTGTGGTGACCACACATGCACATCTCAGGCTTAATTTGTATTTGTATGGCTGCAGTGAGCCTGTTTGCTGCCTCTATTGTGTTTGTTTACTATCTACTCAAAGGTAACACTTTAGCCTCGTTTACTTCTCTCTTACAGAAGAAGTCCCTTTAACGCTTCTCAAGCTGTGCCCTGTCTTCAAGACTTCACTCAGTGAAAATGACTTTTGACATGTGAGCACACAACGCAGCATTTTCAAAGTCCGAAGACCACACAATACCAGCATGCTTTACCTCTTGCTCTCTCTCTTTCTTTCTTCTTCCTCCTAATTTTTGTTGCTCTCTTTCTATTTCACTTCTCTTCTGGCTCTCTGCTTTTCTCTTGCTGTTTCGCTCTTCTTTCCTCTGTCCTCTGTCCTCTGTCTGTCTGTCTGTCTGTCTGTCTGTCTGTCTGCCTGTCTGTCAGTGAGCTTTGGGTGCCAGTGTTTGAGTGAGGTCCTACCAGGCAATGAAATGTGACCTATCCAGCCCTCCACCTACATCTCCAAATACGGACACTCCACCCACTCCCCCTTAAATGACTATATTCAGTTGCCACCCCACCCCCCACCCCCCTACATACACACCCATACACACACGCACACACACACACACACATTTTCATTCATTAGCATCATCAGAGGAACGCAGAATATTAAAAAATATTAAATGTAGATATTAATGTACTCCCTACCCTTCTCTGCCTTTTCTCTTTGCCTTCAGAGAAGAAGCGCGCGGGTGTGTGTGTGTGTGTTGTGTGTGTACATGTGTGTGCGTATGTGTCTGCATCTGACGTGTTTGGGGAGGGGGTGTGAAAGTATGTATGAATATGAGTTTTTGTGTAACTGTCTCCTCATTATTGTGTATTGTTATTTCTATTGTGTTATACTTTTCTATATGCATTTGCATATTTGTGTACCAATCACTGTGTCCCAGTACACTGGTGTGTGCGTATGTATGCGTGAGAGAGAGTACAGTACGTGTGGAGTACGCTGATAAGGGAAGTGCTTGATTTAGCCAGGGTAAAGCCTGCTTTGGGGGAAGGAAGGTATGCATGCAGAAAGAGACCAACGGGAGCTATTTTTGCCCTGGGGAAGAGAAGATGGGTGGGAGGGTTACGGGTGGGAGGGCTGTAGGGCACTGTCAGTGACTTTCCTGTCTGCTACCGGAAAGGACCAAAAACTCTCAACAGGGATGACTTGTCCTCATGCTGTACATTCTCAAAGAGTAAAACTGTGCACCAAAAGTTTTAGAAGAAAATGAAAAAATGTAAATATTAAAATTATTCAATAAATCTTATTCTTATCATTAATTATATAATTCTGTTTGTAATACATTAGAATACCAATATGAACTTAAATGTGATACGTTACATGATAATGGTGATAACTTCCAAGAATGTAGCAAGTTTGGTAACTTTATGTTTTCATCTTGTTCCATTTTTTTTAGTATTGTATATTGTTGTCTGGATTTCAGAGACGTAAATAATTGTAATAATCGCCTATCATAGAAGTGTATTATAATAGAACTGTAATATTAAGTACACTCACTATCTCATTGTCACACTCTTGATGTAATAAACTATAAACTATAATATAGGTCTAATCTTTCCTTTCAATAGCTGTTTTTATTTATTTGAACTATGCTATATTGTCTAACCACAATGAGAACCCCCTCTTCAGGATACCACTGCGCATACCGGTCAGCTGTTGTATGACGTAGTTCCGGGAGTGCTCCATACTTACCGTAGGTCGGTTGAAGCCTTTCCTGCAATAAGTGCAGGCCAGCTCCTGCTTTAGTGAAGAAGCTTCCGGGCCACGATATCAGTTGTAAACATGGCGGAGGACCTGCTAGGAACGGTAGAGAGGCTCCAGGGAAGGATCTCGGAGAATCCAGAGCCTCGCAAGGTAAAGATCGGTGGGCCGGGAAGGGGAGCTAATTTGAGGTTGAGCGGTGATCCGCAGAAAGGACGCATTGTGCAGTGTGGCATTTAACAAGCAAGCCATCTGATATCGTTAGTTTTTTTTTTTTTAAGATCACGTCACGGATTATATTAATTTCGCAACGCAGTTTCATTCGACCATTTGGAGAGGGCTATAGTCGAATCATTTCGTCTCCGTCGTTATAGTAGGCAGTTTGAGGTTATACACATATCAGCCACTGCACGGGCGGTCTAAATCGTAGATTATTGTAACGATTTATGGTGATCATAAAGAAACTCTAGCGGCGCTGACACGAATGACAGCCGCAGCAATATTGTCAACTCCACCGACAGTCAGGCAAACGACAGGCCAGCGCCGCTAGTGTCTACCAACGCCTGGCAGACTTTGTATGATGTCGGTTGCATTGTGGTATTTGTGTGTGGCATCCTCTTTAGTGGTGGACCTTATAGAAAATTGGACTTGGAACCTTTACTCAAGTCGTACGAAGTGTTTGCTGCTGAACAAAGGGATAATAGCTTCCACTGTGTCTAGATGAGGTCTCTGCCACCTGACTGTCTTGAGTACACAACATCCCCCTGGGAATGGGGATGACCCTCCCCCCCAAATATCATGACAGTGCACAATTTTAGTTTTCAAGCATAAGGACAGACCTCCTCTGATCTAAGTCCAGTCCGAAATGTATGTGTTAGTGCACAGACAAACCCTGTACCACCATGTTCTCCTTTTTGACTGTGACATTACAATCTCAGATGCTGGTTGATTCACTTTGTCTTTGTTGTCCTAATTTTGATATCTGTGCATGCTGAAGGCAGAATTCTATTGTGCGAGGGTGTTGCTCTGGGTAGGTTTACATCGTGCGTGTATTTACTGCAGAGCTGTCTGCGCTTATGTGTGTCACACTGCGTTATGGATCCAACTGCTTAAGGGACTGTGGTAATTCTCTTCCCAGTTGCTGAAGGCTCTCAAAAGGCTGGGGGAGCTGCCCATGACAGTGGACATCCTGGTGGTAAGAAAGGACTGCATGCCCAGCAGGCTGTGCTCTGGACGGCCCTGTTTTTCTGTTGACTAAGCTGCTTGTTCATAGGAATCAGTTCAGTGCCAGCACTGTGTAAATTATGCGATGTCTTGTACCATCTGCTTGGGCTGTTGGTGGACAGTCAGTATGGGCACTATTTATCAGTTTGCATACAGAGATTAGTGCTAGCCTCCTTTAAAATGATCTGTACCTGTGAATGAGCAGTCTGCGTGGCTGAAGTCCTGTATTTAGATAGAAAGTCAAGGGTGCAATCTGATCCATGTAGGGCGTTAAACATTGGTAGACAAGTAAAAATATTAAAACAAAGGGATCAGCGCATGATTGAAATCAGAATTGCATTAGATGAACATTTTTACTCTAGGTGTTAAGTGGGAACTGTGTATCAGCCCAGACGTTTTAGATTTTCTAACGTATCTAACGTAACAGTATCTTTCAATGTCTGATTTGGAGGTAATATGCACTGTTATGACACACTTGTGCTTTCTCCTTTGTGGTGTGATGTTATGTAGATGAGTGGACTGCTTGTTAAGTCCCAAAGTTCAATTCCTGTCTCTCCTTCACCTGCAGGAGACTGGGATTGGGAAGTCTGTGAATTCTCTCCGGAAGCATGATATTGTTGGAGAGGCTGCAAAGACTCTGGTAGCCAGGTGGAAGAAGCTGGTCCCGCAGTCTGTGGACAGGTGGGTGGAGGGGGAGCTGAGCTTTTTAGGAACGGTCTCTGGAATAAGAAATAATTTTGTTTCTGTGTCTCTCAGGCCCAGCAGTGGAAAGGAGGGGAGTAGTCGTGCGCGGGGGCCCGAAATGGGACGTAAGCAGGCCAGAGACCCCTCCCCTGAGGAACGTCCGCACATACAAGAGGAAGACGAAGATGAAGAGGAGGAGGAGGAGAGAGAGTACCGTCATAGCTACTCCCCATCGCCTCCCCATCATAACTACAGCCCCCCTCACGGCCACATGGAACAAGAGGCGTATCAGGTGGAGGAATACGACAGCCCCCCCAGAGAAGAAGAGCCACCGCCCAGCCCCCCCCGCAAAAAGAACCGTCTCCCAAAACTGCACAAGGACCTGGGGCGGGAGCAGGGTTCCCACAGCGACAGGGAGCTGGAGCGACATCGTCGTCACGGCGACAGCGCCCAGGGGACCAGCAGCGGCAGCGAAGGGAAGAAGCGCAGGACCGAGAGGGAACAGCAGGACGGCGCCACACATAAGTCCTCCAAACACAGCCGTCACACTGCCCCGCACGAGGGCAGGGAGGTCAAAACGGACAAGAGGAGGGGGCCTGAGGGTGAGTCTGCACACGTCCCCTTCGTTTGAGACCCTGTGAGGCATACACCCCTGACACATGAGACACATGTCCTGGCTTACTGTTGGCTTTTCAATTTTGATCTTTTAAAGCAGTGGTTCCCAACCTCGGTCCTGGGGGCCCACTGTGTATAATAATTTTCGTTCCAACCACAATTGCAATCTCAGATGTTCATTTTTCTTAATTAGGTGTTTTTCGTGTTAAAAAGAATTATTTACCCTCTTAAGTGACATTTTGTCAGAAATTGCTATGCATGGAATGAAGAATAAAATCCCATTGTGTTATTGTGTTGCTTTTTCAGTGATTGCAAACAATCACTTAAAAAGAGGTAACATTTTTAACAGATCAAATTAACGAGGGGAATTAATAGGCTCCTAATTAGGTTGCTGAACACGTGTTTAAGTGCTTTAAGTGCATAATATTTACCTTAAACTAATTAGCACAATACAGGTTTGACTTGTTATCATTTTCTTTGTTTTTGAATTCTTTGTTATTTATCAAATGATTAGATTTAGTGGCCGGGTGTCCACACTTTCCCCAATTAGGAACCTGTTGATTTGCTCAGTGGCCAACAATAGAGGATTGTGGTTTTACTGGGCAGCTCCCAGGTGTGAATGTGTATGAGTGTGAAGCAGGGCGTTCCTGTAAAAGAGCGTACGTGCTCAGTGAACCTACCCTGGGTAAATAAAGGTTAAATAAAAAAAATAAAAATTTGCCTCAGTCTTCATTTTGATTAGTTAAATAGTTTTTTTTTAATCCTCTTTACGTAATCGTCTACAATATAGCACATTGTGAATATGGGACTTTTATACTTTATGGCATGCATAGCTATTGCTGACACAAGGTGGGCAAATAATCCCTCTGACATGAGAAGCACCTAATTAAGGAAAAATAATAGCTTGTTACAATTCCGGGATTGCAATTGTGGTCGGAACGAAAACCAGCATACCCAGTGGGCCCCCAGGACCGAGGTTGAGAACCACTGTTTTAAAGTACCCTTCGAGATAAAAGTGGTTTGTACTTGGAAAAAATCCTTTATCTCTTTTTCAACATTTGGAGGTGTCCTGGCAATACCAGTACACAGAACTTGATTTAGCTTGCTTCAGCTCTTTGAATTCCTCTGCAGTTTTTACGCAACTCTCTGTAAAACTTTGGGAAAGGACATGCAATGCTGAAATCTTAATTTGTGTGGTTTGTCATGCCCTGCAAGCCAAATAATTTCTCTGGCGAGACTCATCAGAGCTGCTTGTGAATATTAAACATTTGAATTTCTCCCTGATCTTCACCAAATAGTGCTTTCACGAGGTGGTATCAACCCAAATTTCCAATTAAAAAACTGCTTTGCAGTGATGCCTCAGGAATTCTCAATAATATGAATGACAAGTTCCTTTAGTTGCATACCTTTTTCTTTTCACATTCCGGTAATATACCTACATCTGTTAGCATGGCATCACACAATAAAGTGAGTGCTGATTAAGTTAAATTAAACTGAAAAAATAATCTGGATATTTGAACCCCTCCAGATGTATTTTAAAACCTAATAATAATAATAATTTGCATAATATGGCTTTTCCACCAAAAAATAAAACTACAGAATGAACTAAACAACATAAAATGGCCTAGTACCATCTCTACACCTTTACCCTCGTTGAGAATGCCAGAATCTATGAATATGCAAATTGGCAACACAACCTGGGATATATAGTAGGCACTGCATCTGGGTTCAAAAATCAATTTCCTCGCGAAACCCATTGACTTGTGCATGAGGATCTGAGGATTTCCCACAACAGACAGATTTTTGTGCAGAACTTGTCGCCAGTGTGCCTTTATCAGGTTCTTCCACTGTAGACAGAGCACTTGTCCGTACTTCCATGAGATTGGAGTTGGGAACATGCACATATGAGCTAAATTTGTGATGTCACAAATATGTCAAACCTATCATGGTCCACAATGCAAAGATCTTCAAATTAGAGAAAGCTGAACAGTTAGTGAGATTGTCGTAACAGCTGGCGTGTTGAACACAGCAGACCGCGCACTTTTAGGATGCAGGTGGGGGACCCTTATATGGGCATGACGTCCGGCCGAGTCCAGGTCGTCCACTAAGTGGGGGATACAGTGACTTGGCAATGAAGCAAACCGTCCCTGATTCATCCACAAAATATTGAAATATTGTCAAAATAACACAATAACTTGAATCGGCACATGGGGAGACATTCGACAAAGAAAAAACACCTATTGCGATTAGCAGTCTTCTGTAAAATGTCCGCTACAAACATATTCCCTCTGCGCTATCAGGTACATTCGTGTGATTTTTATGAACAAATTCCTCCTATTTTAGTTTTAGAATGGGCTCCTTTGGCAACGAGTGGAACGAAGTTCCTACCTGCATCCTAAAAGTGCGCGGTCTGCCGTGTTCAACACGCCAGCTGTTACGACAATCTCACTAACTGTTCAGCTTTCTCTAATTTGAAGATCTTTGCATTGTGGACCATGATAGGTTTGACATATTTGTGACATCACAAATTTAGCTCATATGTGCATGTTCCCAACTCCAATCTCATGGAAGTACGGACAAGTGCTCTGTCTACAGTGGAAGAGCCTGATAAAGGCACACTGGCGACAAGTTCTGCACAAAAATCTGTGTGTTGTGGGAAAGTCATGCTTCCAAGTTAACCATTAAAAAACCTGTTCTTGAGTGGAGGGGGTCTTTAATCCTTTCATGGGTCCCTCCTCACTCTCTGTGTAATCTTTGAAAGCAAATTGAGAGCTCTGTACCAGGTAAGATATTTAAATGAATCAAGAAGCAAAAAAAAATAATAAACTCTGAAATGGAATGCTTTGCATTTGAGCTGCTCTATCCAAATGAGAAACGAACTTGGGGGAATTTGGTTGGTTTAGAATTTCTTTCTGTTAGTAAATATTTGCACACTCAACTAAACTGTCCACGTTTTCCCATGAAAATGTTGTGCATTACTGCACATAGCTGTGTATGGTAGCATCTGCTGTTTTACAGCATTACTGCACCTAGCTGTCTATGCTAGCATCTGCGGTTTTACAGCATTACTGCACCTAGCCGTGTATGGTAGCGTCTGCTTTTTTACAGCATTACTGCACATAGCCGTGTATGGTAGCATCTGCGGTTTTACAGCATTACTGCACCTAGCCGTGTATGGTAGTGTCTGCGGTTTTACAGCATTACTGCACCTAGCCGTGTATGGTAGCGTCTGCTTTTTTACAGCATTACTGCACATAGCCGTGTATGGTAGCATCTGCGGTTTTACAGCATTACTGCACCTAGCCGTGTATGGTAGTGTCTGCGGTTTTACAGCATTACTGCACCTAGCCGTGTATGGTAGCTGCACCTAGCCGTGTATGGTAGCTGCACCTAGCCGTGTATGGTAGCTGCACCTAGCCGTGTATGGTAGCTGCACCTAGCCGTGTATGGTAGCTGCACCTAGCCGTGTATGGTAGCGTCTGCGGTTTTACATGGTTTTTTATTTTAGAGCTCATGTGGCGCGTCTCTTCGGCTCGTCTGATTCTGCTGCTGTGCAGCCGAGTCGCCTTCACTGACTGTGCACTTGGCGCTGATTTTCAAAAGCCGCATAATGCCGTGTGTGATGTGTGTGTCCAGGATTTGTGTTGCCTGTGGGTTGTGGCACATGATGCGAGTAATGTGTGACAAGTTTTATTTCACGTATGCGTATTCCTTATAGCGCATTTCTGTATGACATATTGTCCATGCTTTGGAATTGTAACACGCATGCCTTCCTTTTGTGTTTCAGTGTAGTGCTTCGTACTGTATGATGTGTGTGCTTAATATGTGGAGCGTGTTACAATGTATGTGCCTTTCCTGTTGGTTCCCCAGGCAGGTCTCGGGAGCGTAGGAAATCTCCTGACGCAGCTCGAGGAGGGGAGGATGAGGAGGACGAGGCCTTTGAAACGCCCACCATGTCCTTTGAGTCCTTCCTGACGTACGATGCCCCCACCCCCAGCAAGAAGAAGAAGAAGCCCTCTCGCCCGTCTCAGGCCTCACAGCCCGCCCCCCCGGCCCCTGCGGTCAACCCCCCAGCCCCTTCCACCCCCAGCAAGGCTAACGGGACCCGAAGTAAACGGCCTCCCCACGACTCCACTCCCCAGGTTTCGGAGAAACGCAGGAAGGTAGGGCAAGGTCTGGAGGGGATGCCTGTCCAGTGGCCACCTAGCCCTCAGTGAGGTGTTTACTTTCCTTTTTTGGCATGACTCTCTTCGTTGTCATTTCTCTGTTATGAAAACAAATCCATCCCAAAAAGTGGAGGGGTGGATTATGTCAGTCTCTGAATTTTTGTATCACATCATTATTTTGACCAAAAGGTCAGAGGAAATGCCTCAGAGGTAAATGATAATGTGTTCTGGAAATGAGCTTTCCTCAGAGTGTATCTCGGGGTATAAAAATACTGTTATATGGACTATGTGGCAAACATAAAGTGGCTGTGCTTGTGATAAGGTGATCATTCAGTGGCTATGGAAGTCTACGGAAGTGTATGTTTTCACTTAATGTTTAGTTTACACAGGTATCTATGTAGGAAGATGCATAGATGTGGTAACGGTTGCATCACCATTGAGGAATAGTAGAGTGATGCGTATTATATGTAATATACCTATGGCAAGTGGTACATTTGAGGTAAAATTAAAATTAAACAGATTAAGTATATACCAATATCAGGGCATAAGAGTTCCATAAATCCATATTTAAGGGATATTTAAGGTTAAACATTAAAGTAATGACTCTGCATAAAATCAGAAACTGATTTTGAGAGAAATGTGTGAATATGGGGAGGTGGGGTGGCTCCATTGACTAGAAAAAATGGAAAAAACTTCAGAAAGTCACTGACCTTCCATGGGCGTTGTGAAACTGTGAAAGTGCGATTTCCGGGCACTGCCATGTTGTACAACTTGGAACCAGAGACTGTGCAGTAGGGAAAATGGGGGACCCTTATATGGGCATGACGTCCGGCTGAGTCCAGGTCGTCCACTAAGTGGGGGATACAGTGACTTGGCAATGAAGCAAACCGTCCCTGATTCGTCCACAAAATATTGAAATATTGTCAAAATAACACACTAACTTGAATCGGCACATGGGGAGACATTCGACAAAGAAAAAACACCTATTGCGATTACATTTTCTTGTGGGGAAAAAATTATTGACTTGTATTGGCACTAGTGAGCAACGTCTCTCAACAAGACCAGGAAGTGAGCTTCAAAAACAAAGCCCAGTTTTGGCTGCTTGGGTGGTTCACACATTGGAGTTCATTCTCAATTGTAGAAACAAAGCTGTATCTTTGTTATTAAATGCTTTTTCATCTCTGCTGTTGCTTTCAAAATGGGGGAATCCGGAGCAATTGCCTCTTGCTCTTGAAACCTGTACCACAGAAAAATGGTCTTAGTTATTGAGGGATGATTTCTGTTTCATTGATAGCCTTTTATTTCAGTACTGACATCAGGTGCCACTGTCAGAGTGCAATAGCAATTTGTTGTCAATACGCCATTTTTCTGTCGTTCCCAGGTAGTAGATGTAGTGCCCACACTTCCTGATATCCCGCTGCCAGCGATCCAGCCTAACTACAGACCCCTGCCCTCCATCGATATAACCCCTCTGTCCCCACAGAGGCGTAAAGGTACTGTCCCGGTTCATCACTTCCTATCTGTCCATCTGTTTCACTGTATTTCTTGCTGACACACTCTGTGCACATTCATCACACGTTCCGCAATCAAGTTCTTGTCCATCTGTATTTTCTCATTCCTTATGAACTTTTTTATTAAACACTCTTTCTCTGAGTCACAATGATCTCTCTCTTCACTTTGCCTTGATTCCCTCTGTCTTGTTCTGTAGTTTGTGTCCTGTATATTATGTACGTGCATCTTTGATTTTTTTCTGTGAGCGTGACTTCATCTTAACCCCCGCTCTGTTTCTCCTGTAGTTCCTGTGTCATGTGACGAGGAAGATACTGGCTTCACTGGGAGGCGCTTCAACTCTAAAATGGTGGTGTACTCAGGCTCTAAGGCAGTCTGCTTGCCCAAGATGATGAGTCTCTATGAACAGTGTATCAGGGTTCTGCAGAACAATATTGACTGTGAGTCAGACTGCATTTTGTATTTTGTCTCTATCTCTCATCTACACACACACAAACACAAACAAATCCTTTAATTACTAATGGTAATGATAATGATAATATTAATGGTTGTGATTAATTGAATACTTTAAAATACTCTAAATGGACATGTGAGTGTTTATGCATGTCATCATTTGTGTGTCTAGCCATCGATGAGGTTGGAGGCGTTCCATATGAAATTCTGGAGCCAGTTTTGGAGAGGTGCACACCTGAGCAACTGTACCGGATTGAGCAGTGTAACCAGGTACCACAAACACACACACGCACGCACACACACTCTCATACACACATGCACACACACTCACACTCACACACACACACACACACACACACGCATACACACACACACTCACACACGTGAACGCACATACACGCACACACATGCACGCACACACAGATACCATTTAAAAAGCTTTATGAAGTTTTTTCTGTACTCAATGATTTTCCTGTATGTTTAATTATTATTAATACGTTTATAAATTAATTTGGAGTATACTGAATGATTGTGTTTCTAAGTTTTTATAAATGGTAATGATGTGTAAAGTTAGGCTAAAATTCACAGGGCTTAACCTCTGTCATGAATTTGGCCAGACCAAAAGGCAGTGTCTGTAATGTCGCCAACTGAAAAAAAATGCAAATTTGCAAGGCACAGATGATTTGGGGACCAACCTGTTGTATCACTATGATAATCAGGTCTCTTATTTTCAAAGAGAGTGCCCTTCTCACTTAAAGGGTTCTCATTTTATCAATTTGTTGATGCCGTCACTGTTGATGCAAGCAGTACCAAACTAATCAATAATGCTGACTGAAGCCTTCCTCCTCATGCATTGCTCCTCAGCGCATATTCTGAATATAACTTGTAATTCAGCATGGCTTTACTTTTTCAGTGAGAGGAAGAACATGCAGATCCTATTTTATGTCATCATAGATATGGCCACCGGTTTGTCTCCCCTTGCTTTCTCGCATTGTACTTCAGTCCTTCATCAGGTAGAGGTCGCAGTAGCCTCTTTGTCAAGCCACTTCTCAACCAATTATCTCATTTGCTTCACTTCAGTAATTGTCAGTGGGAAATGCCCAAATTAAAAGTAAGATAAGTTTTACTTTTAAGATAAGTAAGATAACATTTAACTAAAAAGCTTTAAAAAATACATTACTGATTCCACTTATTAATTAATCATGGTCTTCAATCAAGACCTTAAGTAGAATTAGACGTCTTGCTGCTGGGCTAAAACAAAAACCTTAGTATGGATGAATTTTTCTTTTTACTGCAGTTATACTCAATCGTGGTCCTGGAAAGCCTCTGAGTCTGCTGGTTTTAGTTTTTTCTTAAGGTCAGCAATGAAGAAACCAGGTGACCTTAGTTAGCTGTGTAAATAACTGCTTTAACTGATCAATTGCTGTGCTACTCAAGTTCTGAGTAACAACGAAAGCCAGCAGACCTTGCGGCTCTCCAGAACCAGGAGTGAGGACCACTGGCTCAAAGACATGCTTTACATAGCATTTACACTTCCATCCATGTTCACTTCCCTTCCTGACTCCCCCAGTATTAGATCAAGTAATTGATTTTATAATTGTCTCTATTAGAAACTCATTTGTATGAT
Organism: Anguilla anguilla; assembly: GCF_013347855.1. Lineage (NCBI taxonomy): Eukaryota > Metazoa > Chordata > Actinopteri > Anguilliformes > Anguillidae > Anguilla > Anguilla anguilla. Next base: position 25,854,276 of record NC_049208.1, read on the forward strand.
TAGTCACCTGACTGTACCATTGGAGTGCCTATGAGGACCCCTGGAGGATAAACATTTAAATACAGGTTTAAATCCCAGCAGGTCACATGATTGAGATGAACTTGTGGCCCTAATCATTGACTTTAAGAACCGGGGGGAAAAGGTCACAGCACAATTTCGTATCTGTGTATTAATCGTGGTTTTATTTTGGAAATTGAAATGAAAATGGTATTCCTTTAATGAATCAACCAAAGCTTTAAGTGATTATCATGCTGGATAGGTACATCTCTGACAAACATCTCCAGCGACGGACATGTGCTCCCATATACCATTTCAGACACGCGCACACACACATGCGCACACACACACACACACACACACACACACATGCGCGCACGCACACACACACAAACGCACAGCATACACACACACACACACACAGACAGGTGTCAGATGATGTCTTGCTGTCAGCTCAGTGTCACACCCCTGTGCGTGGCTTGTGTGTGTGTCCGTGTTTGAATGCCCCAGACTCCTGACTCTGCCCTGTGTGTCTAGTGCTTCATGGAAGAGTCCGATGAGCTGTGGATGCGTCACTGCCAGAGGGATTTCAAGCGGGAGTCTCCACAGGAATACGAGTCATGGCGGGAAATGTACCTGCGTCTCCACGACGAGAGGGAGGAGCGCCTGCGCATGCTCACCCAGAACATCAGCTCCGCCCACGCCAACCGCCCCAGAGGTGCCCGCGCCCCCGCCTGCATCCTTGCTTCCTGCCTAGAGTCAGAGCGCGCTCAACGCCCAAACGCACCGCATGGCACCTCACTGCCTTTGTTTGCCACTTGGTCAAGCGCTACTCGATCACTGCTCAGTCGCATGCCACCAGCTCACCCTTATGGGCATGCTGAGATCGATTACAGCTCTGTGTTACAGTATGACAGCTCTCTGTGTGGACACAGCTCAATATGACGGTGACAGAGTGTAATAGTTAAATGTTGCTCAGCACAGCAGAGTAGGGTTAGCTCAGTGTGACTGTGATTCAGAATTCTGCACAGTTCATTGGGACAGTGACATATTCACTGTGTGTCAAATAGGCACGCCACCCCATTCCTTTTTCAGTCTCTCTTATGCATAGTTACTAGTGTTTTTCTGTATCGGCTCCAAGCTGCATGTTACTGTGATACATGGTGAGGGAAATCAGTGACTGCTAAATGTGAACAGGGGCAGTCATTGAATGATAATGTGCCAGAGTGGGTTTGTTAAACTATGAAGTGTGTGTGTGTGTGTGTGTGTGTGTGTGGGACAGGTCGGCAAGTGAAGATGGCGTTTGTGAACTCTGTGGCAAAGCCCCCGCGTGACGTACGGCGGCGGCAGGAGAAGTTTGGAACCACAAGTGGTGCATCGAGCTCTGGATTAGCCTCTGCTGCTGCTGCTATTACTGCCCCAGTCAGGTACGGGTCCCCTCATTCACACAGCTCAATCCACATCTCTGTGTCTCTCTCACTTTCAGGTATATATTTGGAAATTAGACATTACTTGCATTGCTGGTTTGAATGTTACTCTTGGAAAACAGTAACGGTAGAGTAACCGTGTTCCTAAAAGAACACACCCAATAATTTTCCAACACTTATTTCCCAGAGTCCCAAGACCAAATGATATGCTTTGTGTAATGACTTGTTCCCATGCTGTCTCTTCAGAATCAGACCAGCCATGTCCTACCACAGCCAGCCCTCTGAAGCTGCCTCATCATCAAGGGGGAGCCCCCCTGAAGCACCCCGCTCCTCTGGAGGGGGCCAGAGCAGCGGAGGGGGCCACAGTTCAAGAGATAAACCACAGGTCAAAAGTGAGTGCTGGCTGGGGATGGGGGGGGGTGTTCTGTTCATTAATATGCTGAAGGTCATATTTGATTCCGATTTTTGGGGTGTGGTAATGCACATGACTCTTTGAATAGATTACAGTAAAATACAGAAGCTTATAGAATAATGTAAGCAAATAATTATCTATTTAAAGAAATGTCAAGATTTTATTTCCTTAAACCTGCATATCCAAGTTGTGCTATGAGATATGGTAAATAAATGAAAGATGTGCTGAACTGAAATTACCATCCAGACATTGATGCTAGAGCCTTGATAAGTTCTGCACAGTTTTCAATTGTAAGAATTTTTTTCTGTTCCTGGAACAGAAAAGCAGCAACCTGTTCCTCTCTTTCTGTTTGTCTGTCTGTCTTGTCTGTGTGCTTTCTTCTCTGCATGTGTCTTACAGAGATCGCCCCCATGATGGCCAAAACTATCAAAGCTTTCAAGAACAGGTTCTCCAGGCGATAGACATGGCATGAATGAGAGAGGAGTGGAAGAAAGCGAGAGTGTAGATGCAAAGCTGTGTTTTTAATGAAATGTACCACGGGAGCTGCAGACCCCTCCAACATGTCCCCCATTCTCTAAAGTATCTCCTGACTTTCGCCCGGGATTAAAAGAAACACAAACACACATGCACACAGAGACACAGACACACAGACTGGACTTCTCTCTGGGCAGGGTTTGACACAATGAGTTGGCACAGGGGGGAGGGGGGAGTGTGAATCGAAGACAGAGAGAAGCACAAAAGGGAGAGAGATGAGTGTGTGTGTGCGCAAGAGAGAGAGCGAGAGACAGACCACCCTGCAGCTTCACTCTACTGTATTTATTTCTAGGTCCCTCTTCTGGCCTTTAAATAGAAGCGGATCAAAATAGTAATTTTAATAGATTTTAATAAATGTTATATGGACATTTTTAATAAAATGTACTCTTTGCCCTCATACTGGTTCAGAAGCATTATTTCAGATGTTTTATTATTTATTAATGTTATTGTTTATGGAGATTTCATATTCCAGACTTAAAGCCATACTATACAGGGTTTTTTAGCCTGTATTTTCAATCAAAAAGAAGTCTCTGCCCACTCACTCCAGAGTACGCGACCAAGTCATTAACATGCAAATTCATTAGAAACTACCGGTAAATTTCTCCCATCCATTACTCCGACCAGACATTGGGCCACGTTGTCCAGTAGGGACCACAAACCGGACATTCCAGTCAAAAAACAGACATCTGGCAACCCTGGCTGCATAGCTAGAGTTAACGTTACAGGTCTAACAAAAAAACTAGCCAGTTCCGTGTCTCTTTCCATCCCCTTGGTGAACTTCAGCTGACGCCACCGGGGAAAGCAATTCCTAGGTTACAGTAACTTTAGTTCTTGAACGAGCCCTGTTTTTTTGGCTTGTCACTTTGCTTTGCTGTATCTGGGTCATTGCAGCGGCTAGCTAGTTATAGCAACAAACACTCAAAATCTGATCCCAAACCACAGACTCTGTAGGCCATACCCACCCCTTCCCACATAGAAAAGAGTGCCACGTCCAGAAATGTTTCCAACACATTTTAGACTAACAAATAGAGGTAATGGTGCAGGTAAGCACTTAAAAAAGTACATAAAGACAGAGGTTGCTAGTGCAATCATAAATATGCCTTAGCATGGTTATTTCATAATATTTTCAGGTCAAGAATCCTGCATCATATGCCTTTGAGACCCCAAGCATGTGGATTTAATACAGTTAAAGGCTAAACATGAAGACTTGTTTGTATAAAAGCAAAAACCACTTTTTCCAAATAATGACAAGCCTTAATTGTGCCATCAGCAATCATTAGCAAACACCCTCATTGGACACACATCAGGAGATTTACTTATTATTAACATCACAAAGACCATATACTGTACATTTGTCTCACTGTGCTCTAATGCACAAGCCCTTAACATCTGAATCGACATAAAGCTTGTACGGTTGAACATGGTCTTGATTTCAGATGGTTTATTCCCTTCTGGATCAACAATATATTGTGGAATAAATCATTATGGTATTTTGCTTCTAGTAATGCAATATCTGAAAACAGTAAATAATAATGAGTTCTCATCTGTATGTTATAAACTGTATGTAATAAACTTTTTATATAAAGCATGTTTCATATATGAACATTCTGCTCAAAGTGCTGGGAAGTGCTGTATTAACTTGGAACTGGTCAAGCAAAAGTATTTACAGACCCCATTGTTCTGGGTCTAATTTACAGAAAGGTGATAATATTTTTAATAGTAGTATTGTACTATACACTCGAGGTAGACATTTGTATTTGCAGTAGGTGTATAATGACAACCAAATGGCAAGATAGTGTTAACTATTTGAAAAACGTAGAATATTTCATCTGCCCTTCAATGTAGCCTAGATCAATGATCAAACGGTAAAACCACAGAAACATCCCACTGCAAGCGTCGTTTGGTCTTGGGAAAATTTTCCTTGAGATACGCCAAACAGACTACCTGCAATTTATTCAACGCATTCAGCGCTGATTGGCTAACATATTGAGTCGGGAGAAACATAAGCCAATCATATGCTTTACTTTGAATTTATGTTGTGGGGAGAATGACGAGACATTTTCCGCATCCATACCAGATTGGATAGTAATGGTCACGTGCCCTGATTCTCTTACATGATCATGTTCGAAGTGTCACAACTGAGCACCGTGAGGAGTTACTGAGCTGTGCGCACCTAGTTTGCACGGTTTATGATCGTTCGGTTTAGCTTCTGCCTAGGGAAGATCTAGTGGATTGAGGGATGTCCGGTCACGGTCATGGACACGGCGGCCACAGCCATGGCTGCGGTTGCGAAGCCGAACACGAACCCGCAGAACGGGGCCTGGAGTACGGTCTGTATCGGCGCATTGACATCGAGAAACTACAGTGCCTTAACGAGAGCCGAGACGGTGATGGGAAACTTGTGTTCAAGCCTTGGGATAAACGCACAGACCGAGAAAAGGTATATGACTGAAGCCTCTACAGCTATGTGGAAGGCGATGCAGTAGCATACGTTAGGATATTCTTAGTGTACCGAGTTGTTCCAAATCGCTCTCGTGATACTGTGCAACTGTGTTGTGACGGCTGCCATGTTGGCTCAAGCGGGCATTTTGCAAACGCCTGCTGTTTTCTAATTTTTAAAAAGTAGGTGTGTGAGCAATATTAGCGCCCAGCAAAAAAAGTATTTGGGCCATGCTTTGATATAAACACCTCTTTTCTATAAACGAGGACTGCTTTTTCATAGACTATTGTTTGGGGTTGGGAGGGACAGTTGGGTGACAGAAGCATGCCAAGTTTCCAGAATTCTCCAGATGAGATGGATTTCAGTGAGAAGGATTGCTCACACATTCTCACATACTGTTTCTCTTCCTCCTGCAGTTTGTTGAGAGCGATGCTGATGAGGAGCTCCTGTTCAATATCCCGTGAGATGACCGTTTCCCCTCTCAATTGCTGAAGTGGTGCATGCCCTCCTCCTTTTGCACCCCTTGACCCACAATCGCTCCCTTCGTCTCCTCTTCTTTGCAGTGCTGTCCTAATGATCACCCTCTTTGCCTCCCTGTTGGTTGCTTTCTCTGTTCATCTGTGCCTCTGGTGCCCTCTCATACGGTTGCTGTTTTTCCAGGTTCACAGGCAGTGTGAAGTTGAAAGGAATCATCATTGCAGGAGAGGATGATGATTCGCATCCTGCTGAAATGAGACTGTGAGTGAGTACAGTATTCAGCCCCCTAAAAGATTATTTCTGTTATTTTATTTTTTAAAATGGGCAAAAGAGTTGCAGCTCTTGGGCTCTTGTCCCGTTGAAATGAAATATAGGAGGAATATAGTAGGTCTCTTGCCAACTGCCTCCTGCAACGCTGTTGTCTTGTGGAGAAAAATCACTGTTTGTCTGAATGAATTTAGTTAGTTGGGGACGCATTTATCACAGTTAGTTGGGCCCAGTTGCTATAAAGAGCTGTTGCCAAAGATTTTGTGTTTTTCCAACTGCCATTTCAAAATTACTTCTTAAAGAAGCATTAAATACATTTTATTGTCTTAGAAAAATTCAATACAATCTTTGAAAAATAGTTTCTACTCCCACCCCATTTCTCAGCATTTTCAAATGCATAAATTCTTCTCTGGACTGCTGGTAGTACTGCTTCTTTTCACTCTGCATCTGCCACTACCCATGGAGGGAGGGCTGCAATACTTACAGTGATGGACATGCAAACTGTAGGCAGCTGAGTGAGACCAGAGAAGGTACTCTTATGTGCTGAGGTGTGGAGTATCCTTATAGCTGAAACCCTCATTCCCTGGGCAGCACTGTGGCCAATCAGGCACTGCTCTGTGGTGCTGTCATTCACAGGCAACACTGGCAAGATTAGGATTATATGTCAGGAATACATTACAGATTTGTAATTTGTATCTAAATGCACAGCCTGTCAATCCATTAAGGTTTACCAGTTTTCAGGAGGAAAGGAGTTGTGTCAGTCTTATGTTGATTTCCCCCTTTTGGCTCTCAGGTATAAGAATATACCCCACATGTCATTTGACGACACAGGCAGGGAGCCAGAACAGGCCTTCCGTCTGAATAGAGACCCATTGGCTGAGCTGGAATACCCCACTAAGTAAGATGCCACTCTCTCTGTCTCTGTCTCTCTCTCTCAGTCTCTCCAGCCTAACTTTAATATAAGTATAATCAAGTTTCAGGCCATTTCTGGGATGGTCAAACAGTCCAGTGCCCTGTGCACTGAGGGTACAGGTAGGGATATAGGATATAGTGAGATTAGTTGGATGGCACTCAGGCATAAATGGCTTAATGTGTTTGGAGAGAATCCTAAATGTAGTTTTAAGGGAAACTAGAAGCTTAATGGGCGCCATTGTACATTTTTGTCATAGTTCTGATAACAGTTGACACCAGTTGTGTTATTGGGCTTGCAAGAAATAGTTAAAGCCTTGATCACAGTGATCTAGTTTTCTCGACACTGTTGTCATTCCTATCCTTTTTTGCTTGACTCTGTCTGAATACATTTTGTGTTTCTTTTTCAATTTGTTAGCAAACCCTCATTTTCTCTCTCGGGAGAAACATGAAGAATGGCCTAGAGCATAGGCTTATCAAAGCTTTTGAGAGGAAAAATTGTTCTAACCTCGACTGGTAATCAATCTCTTTTAGGATTGCACGTTTCTCCAATGTCGAACACCTGTCCATCCACCTGTCCCGGAACTTTGGGGCGGAGTTCACAAGAGTATACTACATTGGGCTGCGTGGGGAATTCACTGAGGTGAGAGCCACTGTGCGTTTGGGATGGTTAAACTGAGAGACTGTGAACTCTGGGTTTTATCCGTCTCGCTTCCTTTCATGAAACGAAGGTGTGCTGTCCACACGTGAATTTTTTTTTTTTTCACTGCATCCCTTCATAATTTTTTTCTAATAACCTGCTGAGGGGATAAGAAAGGCTTAAAAAAACGTGTAATTCAGAATCTGAAATCTTAAATCCTCATCTCCTGTGCTTTGTAGCACTCCGTTACTCAGTGGATGTTCGGCATCCTGTTGCCGTAAATCTGTGTGCCCGTCTCATTTCCCTCAATCATTCCTCCCTGTCTTTCTCCCAACCAGGCACACAGGCACGAGGTGACAATCTGTAACTATGAGTCTGCAGCCAACCCAGCAGATCACAAGGTGGACACCATCACTCCACAGACACACTTCATATCATGAGGAGGAACAGAAGATAAGAAGCAAGGGACAAAATGAAGGCATTGAGCATTTAGTGCAAAGAATCAGAGACCACAAAAGATGGCGAGAATGATACTAATGGTCAAGGATATAGAGGGATGGATCAATCAGCTTGCAAAGCTGTAGCCAAAAATTCTGGTCCGATGAATGAGTTGGAGCTGGTCGGTTGTTGAGCTGAAATAATTTTTGCTGTAAAATAATTGGTAACAATAAATTGTGGAACATGATAAGTGGCATTTTTTGGGTTGGGGGGTGGAGTAACAATCTCTTATACAAGAACTCTGTTTTGACCACACCAACTGTAATGATTTGGGAAAATGAAAACATTTACAAATTCCTGTACACAAAATGCTTTCCCTGATTTTTCTGATGGTTGGGGTGGTGGAATACTGCGCCATCTTCTGTTGGCTTTGCAAAAGAACATCCTAGCAGAGGACAAAATCCTGGAATTACTCCAGTACCAGCTGCAGTAGGAGTCTGATTTCCATTTCCAGGCTATGGACCAGCTAGTAATATTTCCACTTAACACTTCAGGCAGAGTCCTAAGGATAGGATACTCAGTTTCAATCGCAATAAAGCTTTATGAAATCCGGACATTACTCTAGTCTTACCGCATGAACCCACACGCGCTGTTCACAGACTTGGATGAGTTGCGCTGTGATTCCATTACACAATGCAGTGGCAGTGTGTTGTCACTGTAGGCGTGGGTTATAATTACAATGTGAATCAGGCGACACGAGGAAGCTTGTAAAATGGCTTACAATGTAGTACAGTAATGCAGTGGTAAATTCAAACGAACCGAAATATGTTATGCTTTATAGCTGTATCATAATCGACTTTTAACTTCATAAGACATTACTGGCAATTCGATATGCTTGAATATGATTATATATTGGACCATTTTGAGAATGTTTGAAATAAACTGGCCATCAAAGTGCGATAAATGCCCCCATCCTGTAAAACTGAACGTGTTAAAAAAATTAATTAAAAAAAAACACTAGTTCCCTTGTCCAGGCGGGAGTGCGCGCACGAGCGCGGGCGTGTGGTAGGAGGCAGGGTGTGGGAACAATGACCTCACTGCGCTCTATCCCCGCCCCTCTACGGCATCAGTAGCGGAAGTTCCGTTGTGATCTGGGCTAGCAAGCGGTGAGTGTACGAATTTGTGCTTATGGGCCTCGGTTAAATGTAACTTATTTATCCCGTTCGTACCGATTCTGAACAAAGTCGATTGTCTCACTTACGCCGGTGGGCGTCGAAGCGGAGGGAAACGGGTTTACCGGGTCGAACTGGGCCCAGTTCGTGCGGACTGGGTTGAGAGGGCACGGAAAGGGATGATGGAGACAATACTGATTGCGCTGTGTGGTTGCTGCTTCATTGTGAGAATGTGGAGCTAAAACGGGATTAAGCGGGCTGGTTGCAGGGACATAACATCATGTCTATGACGGATTCAGTCTTGCGGCTTTGTGTCTGTTCTCATTTTTGTTTGAATTGTGTTAATTTAGCTAAACGACTGAGTTAAGCTGCTTCTCTCTCCCCCGGTGACCCGCTCATTGTTTCTTCATCCCCTCCCCCCTCCTTCCTCTCATTCAGTGCTTAATCTTTTAACGCAAATTATGTGCGTTTTATTCAAGTTAGCTAGCAAACTATCCCTGCTATCTCTAGAGAGAAAGATTAAAATAGCTTTTTCGGTCGATACGTATGTGGCTGCGCATTGCTTGTCAATGCGGTTCAGATCATACAAAATCACAACGTCAGGTATAAACAGAGATTGAGTTTTTCGAGTTTGTGCTTTAAAATTTTTGTATCAAGTTATGTCTACAGAACAGACTTAGCTAGTTATTTAGCTTGATAATATTGCTACTTAATTGTAATAGCTACAAATAGACGTCTGTATTAGGTTACTGTAGTGATTGACTTGACAAACGAACTGATGTGAACGCTGTTTCCTGTTGAATTATTATGCACAGTAGCGCCCTGTTCTTTTGCTTCTGATCTTGAGTAGACGAACTGTGACATAGCTGTACTGTTTTCAGTTAGAAAAAACCGAACGCATTGGAGAAGCCAACTACCTGATGCGTTGAAAACAACTGTCTCAGTTGTTGGTAGTCACACGTTTCCCATTGGCTTACTTTATTACATTTAAGTGCGACTGAAGTTGAAACGTACACCTCAACAAGGCGGTGGTTGAAGTCAACGCTTGTGGCTTGTTTAATACAAGTCAGATGGAAACTCGTGATGTCCACACCAAGGTCGAATACACTCAAACAGTCGCGCGCTCGCACACACACCACAGTAAAAAGCTGAATCGTAGAGGTGACAACGAAATATTCTCCTCACCCCTCCGACACTCAACTACAACCAGTGTGTGAGCATTTCGGTTGCTGTAATCATTAATCCAGCTGGTGCATAATTACCATGGCCCTTTAGTCAAATATAAATCATAAATAATGGAGTAAGTCACCATGGAGTGTCTGCGTTGTCTGTTAAAACACTACAGGAAGGCTCTTTGTTTTACAGATCTGAAACTGATTGATGGGTGGAGTCAGTCATGCTTTCATTGGCTGTAGCTGTGTAAGGGGGTCTCACTGTTGACATCTGGATGCATTCTGTCATTCTCCTGAGATTAGCAAGATGAAAGGGGGACAAAGCTGTTGAATGGGGACATTTTGGGCAGGTGCACAGAGGAGTACTGGTTGGGCATGTCAGCAGTAAATTGGCCATGGTCAGAGAGCTATGGTCCTCAGTGAAGAATAACAAAACCTGATGATCCTACAAGGTTTTGTTGTGTGTTTGTGTATAGTACTGCAGCTCACAAAGTAATTGTGATATCTGCATTTGTGTTTTTCTCTTTGGATTTTGTCATTTCTCTTTCTCACTGTCTCTCTTGTTACTCTATCATTACTGTCACAAAAGGTAGGGTGGGTTTATTACAGTGACTTTGTATCCAGTCTGTTTCTGTGAACTCTTCCTTTCCCCCCCCCCCACTGTGTCATTCCATCCCTCATTCCTTCCTTCTCTCCCTCCCTCTCCTTGTGATTTTATCATTGTCTGTCTGACATTTCTCCTCTGCTGCATCTCAGTCTCATTCAAATTCTCAGTGCTTCCCTGGTGCACATTTTGCATATGGTCCTGATCTTATGCACATTTAGCATGTCAGAGAGGAAAATGACCAACTGAGGTGGCAGCTGTGCCAGCAGCCAAGTTAAGGGAGTGGCTGGACATAACCTGTACCTAAACAGCACAGTTTGACACTTTGCAGATACTATATGATATGGACAGATATAATACAGAAACTGCCCGGTTGTTCCTTTTGATATTTCTGATGTGCCTACATACATGCACAAGAGATGGTGTTGTCTCAAATTTCTTATTGTTCACAACCTGACTATTTCCATGAATTGTACATAGCATTTGATATGTGAATTCAAATGAACAGTACACAAGCACAAGTTTATTTTTGTTGTTGATGGAAATGGGTCTGCAATGTTGGGTTCGTCAGGCTGGTGTGACATTTAACATGACTTGTCTGTCTAAGGTTTCAGAATTTTAGATTCCTTCCTTTGGGAGAAATTTGTGAAGACTATTAGAATTATGCCATTTGCGAAATTCTTACATAGTGCTACTAACTTCACTTGAAGTAGAGAGGAAGAAAAGAGTTTTACTGATTAAAACCAAGATGTTTTGGCGCTAGCCTTTGTCAGGGTTTTTATCACACATATAAATGCATTTCCCTGTAAGCACTGTCTGTGTTATTTGTCTGAGGACAGGTAGTGCTGAAATGTGTTCTGTTAACCATTTCCCAACCGGCCCCCAATTCAGTTTGCTCAGACTGAACCCTATTAAGCTTTAGGTATGTTTAGCTAATGAGTCCCAGGATCAGCTGACGAGAGTGAGCCTGTTTTTCTGTGTTTGGCAGAAGGCTTTAGTCATCCACTCTGTTTTGTTTGTTTTTAGTGAGTCATAATAATGCTTATTGTGATACTAATGCTTTTGCTACACTGAGGTCTAGTTTAATTGAATTCTGTTTGTCTTTCTTTATCACACTGTACTCCTCATAGCTGCCCTTTCAATTCCACCCTGACAAAGACTAATTTTCACATCATTTTATTCTCAGTGTACTGCTCATATTATACTTGAGTCTGAAGGATAAAGAAAAAGTCCAGTAAATGATTTATGTTAGACAGGAAGCAATATCACACATCCCGTCTTCTCATTCTGTGTCTGTGGTGCCAATGTGTTTAGAACAGAAAAAAGCCAAATCCATTGATATAGTGGAAATAGGGATATTATTAATGCTGGCCTGAACTCTCATTATTTGCCAAGCACAGACTACACCACCATTCAGAGGAATAATTGAATATCACATTGAACAGATGCAGCCTGATAAGTGCTGAGGACATGTTGCTGCTCCGTTTAACCCTCTTACTCTGATGCATGTAAGCTTTTACTACCTGATTAAATGAGTGCATTTACTGGAATATTATGTGTCAGAGACATTAAGGAGCTTTACTGGAATATTGTCTGTCAAAAACGTGCTGTTCTGTACGGAGAGATTAGCGAATCGTTGACATTTTGAGTATGTGTTCGACACATTTGTATGTATCGATACGTATATAGGAGTGAGTGTTACGGTTTCCATGAGATGTGAAAACAGTGAAACAGAATATTTTTTAAGTTAAATGGCACGATACAGCTTGTAAAACTGAAATGTCTTTTCTTTCCTCCCGATCTCTCTTCAGTACCCCTTACAGTGTATGTGTGGCAACAACATGTCTGTGCCGCTGCTTGCCGAGGCTGTGACGGTGTCTGGGACGGAGAAGGAGACAGCTGCGGTGAGAGACCCAACTCTGAGGCTTACTGCTGTCGCAGCACACTGAGGCTTACTGCTCACCACAGCACACTGAGGCTTACTGCTCACCGCCGCACACTGAGGCTTACTGCTCACCGCAGCACACTGAGGCTTACTGCTCACCACAGCACACTGAGGCTTACTGCTCACCACAGCACACTGAGGCTTACTGCTCACCGCCGCACACTGAGGCTTACTGCTCACCGCAGCACACTGAGGCTTACTTCTCACCGCAGCACACTGAGGCTTACTGCTCACTGCAGCACACTGAGGCTTACTGCTCACCGCAGCACACTGAGGCTTACTGCTCACCACAGCACACTGAGGCTTACTGCTCACCACAGCACACTAAGGCTTACTGCTCACTGCAGCACACTGAAGCTTACTGCTCACCACAGCACACTAAGGCTTACTGCTCACTGCAGCACACTGAGGCTTACTGCTCACCACAGCACACTAAGGCTTACTGCTCACCGCTGCACGCTGAGGCTTACTGCTCACCGCCGCACGCTGAGGCTTACTGCTGTCACAGCACACTGAGGCTTACTGCTCACTGCAGCACACTGAGGCTTACTGCTCACCACAGCACACTGAGGCTTACTGCTGTCACAGCACACTGAGGCTTACTGCTCACTGCAGCACACTGAGGCTTACTGCTCACTCACTGGACCTCACTACAATCACTAAACTGAATGCATCTGGCTGCATCTTGCCTCACCTTACCGCAACTCACTGCATTTTACTTGCCTCATAGCAGAGTCCTCTGCAGTCAACTTTTAGAAGTGACCATTTTCATTATCTATCTAATGGGGCAAGTGGATTAATAAATGCACAGTCCCTTGCCATTTAGAATATTTACTCATAAATAGACATACTGTGTAAATACACTAGATGTAGTGTGTAAAAATTCTCTACAAGGGATGTACATTTTGGCAAGTGTGAACAATAACGATAAAATCCTCCTATTGTCCTAGTTTTGTACTACATTTAATTAGTCCTGATACTTTTGTCCTGCATTTTTGCATATTCCACATATTATTGGTCCCTGTTCTTCTGAACACAACAACTCTCATTCAGCACAAAGGCATGGCACCAAAAAAGCCAGCGGCAGAAGAACGCACCACCCCATGAGGTCCAGTGAACATTACCGCCAATGAAGTAGCAGGCTGCTGGCAATCTGGGAGCCTCAGGGCTGCCGCCAGAACAGTGTGCTACTGTTCCACTGCTCTGTAGCTACCGTGGCTACAGAGCTCAGTAGCTCATAACAATTCAAATGTTCTCACTCGCACATCCACGCAAAATCTGTGAAAGAACATTCCGGAACATTTTTTTTCCCCCTACATTAAAAGACCTCTCTCATTTCAGCCAATGAATTATTCGTTGACTTGCAATGGCCATAAAGGCTGTATTCAGGGCAGTGCATAATGTAGTGTCATTTCCACCACATGATCGAAAACCGCCAGTTGCCTGGTCTTGCCAGCCTCATCAAATTTCCACTCATTGAAATTTTATGCTGAATCTTATTTTTTTCTGCCCTCTGTCTACTCGCTGCTTTTGTTTTTTGATTTTCCTTTATTCCGTTGGTTTGGTTCCGCCTTTAATGTGTCACCACATTTCTGTTAAGTATTACACTGGTCAGACACAGTTTGTGCTGAAACCTTGAGAAGGGAACAGGGATTTTGGTTGAGCCACAGATTGCCTACACAAGTGTTTCTCAACCCTGGTCCTGGGAATCCATTGTGTGGGCTGGTTTTCATCAAAGCCGAATCTCGTGATCAATTCAGGTTGTTGAAAGTGTGTTTAAGTTCTAGTATAATTGTGTGGGTTAACTTATTTTAACACAATGCAGGTTTAGCCAGTTGCTGTCAGTAAACTCCATTCAGTTTACACAGATGGTTTCAGGCTTCCACACTTTCACCAGGTCCCAGCTGATTTCACCTGTCAGTTTGTAATTAATTCTAAAATAGCACCTTTTTCAATTAATATAATTTGCCATATATTTCATACAAGACAGTAAAGTTGATCTGACTGATAGAAATTCCTGGGATGTGACTATAGGGCATTTATTTTTTATGGCATGCATAGCTATTTCTGACATAATGTGGCTTTAAGAGGTAAAATCATCCGTCAATAGATGTAAAAACTAATAAAGAACAATTAGCAGCTCATTACAATACAGGGCTTGTTATTATGCTTGGAACAAAAACCAGCATACACAGTGGGTCCCCAGGACCTGGGTTGAGAAACACTGGTCTAACACCCACCGTATACCAGCTCTGCAGTCTTTACAATGAATGTTCTGTCAAAATTTATGCTTGGGATTATTCAATAAGGAACGTACCCAAGGACAGTACTGTGGCACTGGATGTTCTGTGATGTCACATAACACCAGAAACTCGTGTTACCATCCGGGCCTTCCTGTTATTAGTTAGGAGAGAAGATGCAAGGAGCTGGCCATCTGCTTAGTGGTTTAGCCACTGAGCGTGAGTCGTGGAATGCAGGATTTTTAATGTTATTGGGTTCTAGTGCAAAATGGAAACACTTGTGCCGTATGAATCTGAATGTCAAAGGGGACTCCTGCTAAATTGCAGGGTAGGGCTGACTAAATTAGCCACCACAAGTGACTTTTACCAGCATTTTGTGGGTGTGAACCTGTTCATCTTCCAGCCCTGTGGTTACACAAGCACAGCTTGTAAAGCTGATTTATGATTTAGTTTGACAACACCCTAGAGCTGATCCAGGACCAGTTCATCTAACCCTTGTGTGAACCCCAAGCGTTTAATGCCGGCAGACCAGACTAATTCCGGGTCAGTGCTTAGGGCCGCCCTAACTGGGCTCTGTTGAGCGTATCTTTCATTGAAGTATCTTTCCTCTCTACACAGGTGATCTTCCTTCATGGGCTCGGAGATTCTGGGTAAATTATGTTTTTCTTTGTGTGTATATCAGTCCATGTGTCCCATGTCTTTTCAAGGAGTAATCTTCCTGACTTACACACACACAAACACACACACATACACTTATGTCAAAGGTGTGATTCTTCCATGCCAGTTTTTAGTAGTTATTGTGAATTTAGAAACAGTTACCACATATATTTTTTTAATAATTAGTTTTGTGCCTGTTCTCAATAGTTAATCTTCATATTCTTCCTTATGTTATAATATTTGCATTTGGTAGGTTTCAAATATTCCTGTGTTTTTAAAAATTATTTTGTGACTTAGCTGCTCTTTTCTGTGCCCCTCTCGCTATTCTCTCTCCTTCAGGCATGGTTGGGCAGAAGCAATGACATCTATTCGGCTGCCATATGTGAAGTACATCTGTCCCCACGCGTAAGTCTGTGTGTCAGTTTGCAGTCACGCATGTCTGTGTGTCAGTTTGCAGTCACGCATGTCTGTGTGCCAGTTTGCAGTCAGGCATGTCTGTGTGTCAGTTTGCAGTCACACGCATGTCTGTGTGTCAGTTTGCAGTCACGCATGTCTGTGTGTCAGTTTGCAGTCACACGCATGTCTGTGTGTCAGTTTGCAGTCACACGCATGTCTGTGTGTCAGTTTGCAGTCACACGCATGTCTGTGTCAGTTTGAAGTCATACTCATGTCTGTGTGTCAGTTTGCAGTCACACTCATGTCTGTGTCAGTTTGCAGTCACACGCATGTGTGTGTGTCAGTTTTCCTTTACATGGTCACGAGTTCCAGATGCTCAATCTTCGACATCCTAACATGTGACACTGCCATTCACATTAAGACGATTGTGTTGTTTTCCCATTTCGTATAGTTTGTCCACATGTTTGTATATGCAAGCCAGTGTGTTTTCCCTCTATACAGGGAAAGCGAGAGACGTGTGTTTGTTAGGAGCACTGATTGCTGTTTGTCTGTCTGTTTATAGGCCTCAAATGCCCGTCACTCTCAATATGAACATGACCATGTCGTCATGGTGAGTCCATTCCTGTTTCTCTCTCTCTGGTGCAGGCCCTGGCTGTGGAGTACATTGGCTCAGGCCTTGTCTTAGCGGCCACTGGCTCAATATTTATCAGTACTGTGGAAAGGATAAGACAGATTCACAGGGTTTCTATGAGTGGGTGGCAAGCCAACTGTAATTTGCCGGTTCATGTTATAATGAAGGTTTTATTGATTTTGAAGTAGAAAGAAAAGCAAGTATAGTAATTTAGAGTGTTCTTGACGACACTAAAAGGGAAGGAAAATGGTAGGGTCAGAAAAATGAACCGCTTCCTGGTTGCCTCAAGAATATGATTCTGTAAAGCTGCATTAAGCTGTTTCTAGGGCCCTGTGAAGAGGAGGGCTGTAAATCTTCCACCAGTAATTTACTGCTAGCAGTGTGCCAAGGTTCATTCATGCGCAGCAGGTCATTTGAAAACATGCTGATTAGGGTGTGTGTGTGTGTGCGTGTGCACGCGTGTGTTTGCGTGCGTGTGTGTGTCTGTGTGCGCACGCGTGTGTGTGTGTGTGCGCGGATGTGTGTTTGCGCGCGTGTGTTTGCGCGTGTGTGTGCGTGCGTGCGTGCCCGTGTGTGTGCATGCATACGTACTCTGCAGGTTTGACCTGATGGGACTGAAGCCCGAGTCTCCTGAGGACGAGCTTGGAATCAAGAAGGCGGCAGAGAGCAGTAAGCAGCCGACTCTCAGCCCTCCTCACTCAGCCTGGGCGGGGCAGGCAGTTTCGCCCGCGCCGCTCCCCTATCCTCCGGCTGACGCTGTGCTTACATCCTCCTTTCTCCTTCGCAGTTAAGGTCATCATCGACCACGAGGCCAAAAACGGCATCCCGCCCAATCGGGTGCTGCTGGGCGGGTTTTCTCAGGTGAGGACGCGGGGGCCCCCAGCGGTGTTTTCCCACAGCTCGCGATGGTGGGGCTGTAACCGGGCTACTCGGAGCCTTCCTGCATTTCGTTCACCCGTTTGTGAAAAGAATAAGACTGTAAGACAAGTGCATGGTGTTTCCACGGTATAGTGATTAGTGGTGTGTTGATATCCTCAAACACCAGCACAGCTGTGTTAGGGCCGCAGCATGTTCAGGCCTTCACTGCAGTTAATCTCTTGGATTAACAAATGGTTGTCGCCTTTACTGCAGCCTGATTAAAATGGATGGCTTATGTGCTCCTGATTTGAAAAGCACATCAGATCAAATCAAAACAAGTGTATTTAATTTGTATGCATTTCACAAAGCATTTGTGACAATACACTTCACATTTCATTGCAGTGATTTAGCAAGAGTGTCTTAAAAAGTAGAGAATACCAGTTTTAGTGTAAGGAATACAAAAGTGTGATGTCACCAAGTGGACTCTATCTGAAAGCTCCCACAAAAGCAAGCTAAGGGTGACAGTGGCAAGGAAAGACGGTTCGTTTCTGATTCAGACTCCCATTCCAACAGGGCGGCGCTCTCTCCCTCTACACTGCCCTCACCTGTCAGCAGCAGCTGGCGGGTGTGGTCGCTCTTAGTTGTTGGTTGCCACTTCACAAGACCTTCCCCCAGGTAAGAGCTCTGCTTCCTCTGTGTGTGTGTGTGTGCTCATGTGTGTGTCTGTGTGTGTGTGTGTGTCTGTGTGCGAACTTGCATTTTAACAGTTAGGCAACCATCTGCAATTGTAGTAAAAAGTGTTGAGCGGTATTATTTACTAGTTTGTGTGAGATGTTTAAATTCTGATTCCTTTCTTCACATTCAGGGACAAGTTATATTAAATTACATCACACCTTTTACTCAGAAGTCGTTATTTGGGGTGCCTTGCATAAATGACATTTGTTTTTCATGTTCTCAATTTAATCTGAAGCAGTCTTTTTCAGTCCATCAGTTCTGGGGTACAATGGCAGTGTTCCACCAGGGGTTTAGACCTGTACCCTTTGGGTTACAATCCCAGCTCCTAAAGAAATATGCTGTGGCCCGTATTGATAATCATTACCTCAATACCTGTACCCACCAGTACTGCTGTTTGGCCAGTTACGCCAAAAAAATTCATTGTAGTTTTATTGAGGTAGTAGAAGACATATTTCATAGCTCATAGACTCATATACTAACTGTCCACAGCTATTTTGAGCAGCAGTTTTCAGCTTTCTGTACCTGTACCTCTATTGGCAAGAATGGCCAATGATTTAAATAATGATTGAATATAAATGTTTTGAATGTACTGTGTCTATCTGGAGGTGTCTGGTGGTGCAGTGGTTAATCATCAGTGTGTCCACTAGGCGGCGTTCGGGAGTGGCAACCGGGATACGCCCATCTTGCAGTGCCATGGGGAGATGGACCCCATGATCCCTGTGCAGTTCGGAGCCCTCACCGCCGAAAAGCTGAAGACCATCGTTTCAGCTCACAAAGTCACCTTCCATACCTACCCTGGCCTCATGCACACCTCCTGTCCTCAGGTATGTGTGTGAGTGTGTGAGTGAGCGAGCGAGCGAGAGTGTGCGTATATGTGTGTATAATGCAACGCACATGAGTGTGTCTACTTCCAATAGGTATTTATGACCTACTTCCATATCTCTCTTGCAGGAGATGTCTGCGGTGAAGGAATTCATTGAGAAGCAGTTGCCCCGAATCTGACCTCACTTTAATCCCACTGTGACCCCAGACAGTGACCCCTCACCTCTGACCTGCCATTCTCCCCATAGGAAACAGCCATGAGCACCCCATACAGATTTCACACACAAATATGTATTAACAGTTAAACATCCACATACTGTGAACATGTTGATTTTACATATGGTAAAGCCTCAAGCCTTCCTTTCGACCCAGACTCACATGAATACAAATTTATAAACAAAACGCCAAACTCTACTCAAACACTGTAACCCGTCTGTAAACGCACATTGTCAACACACACTGAAGCGTGCACTCAAGATTAACGGTGCAAGTTTTACAGTCTTACTTAAAAGGGAGAGTCATTGACTTAGTACACTTCTCCATCACACTCTCCTTGCTCTCTCTCTCTCCCTCACGTTCGCTTTCTTTTTTTTCTCACTCTCTTCCTGGACACTCACGCCCTCTAACGCTGGTGTGTGTCAGTAAGTGGGTCAGTTTACTGGATGGCTATTTCATCTCCTTTATAAGCAGAACTCAGTATTATTAGCATTACCCCCTTACTAAACAGAGAAAGCATTGGCATGGACTATCTCTGATCTGGAGACCTGTGCGTGTTCTGGCACCGTCTGGAGTGACTCAGGCTGTTCTGTTCCGCATGATTTACCCACAGTGCACTGCTGCTGCAGCTGTGGTCCCCTGCTCAGGTGCTGGTGATGAATCTCCTGCTCTTGGGTTTCTGTGCTTGTGCAAGATTTCTCAGACTATAAAACCTCTAAATGAATTCAAATAAAGAAATTAATGGATGATTCAAATTTGCCACCATTATTCTGTTCTTAAATATGGTTCAGGTCAGGGTGTAGCTGTTGAGGGTAACTTATACTGTGATGTGATGTGAGCAGTTGAAAATACAGCTTCTAGAGCCGAGTGCTCAGCTTAAAAGAAAATACTCAAAAACATGAGCTTCTGTTAACAGTCCTGAAGTGTGCACTTGAGGAAAACATCTCTCCTGTGCATTATTACCCAGTACAAGGTGCAGTAATGTCATTTATTGATTCTGTATAATAATAATATTATACGTTGGTGCAGTGGGTAGCACTGTTGCCTTATTATACTGGATTTGAATTGCTTTCTGTGTGGAGTTTGAATGTTTTCCCTGTGTCCTTGTGGGTTTCCTCTGGGGACTCTGGTTTCCTCCCACAGTCCAAAGATATGCAGGTAGGCTAATTGGAGATTCTAAATTGCCCATAGGTATGAGTTTGTGAGTGAATGGTGTCCCCCCCCCCCCCCGCAATAGATTGGCGACCTGTCTACGGTGTGTTCCTGCCTTTTTCCCATTGCATGCTGGGATAGGTTCCCTAGCACCCCTGCGACCCTGACCAGGATATAGATAATGGATGGATGGAATAATAATAATAATGAATAATAATAAATACACTAGAAATGTGTAATTTAATATACATAAATGAATTAAAAACCTGACAGGACAGTCATCATTTCTTGTTTTAACTCATGAATAACATTACGTATTGTGTTTGATTTGATATTCTGTGTCGCTCGGCTGAATATGCAGTTCTGGTTGTGAATTTTAACAGTGTGAATCACTCCAGTGGGTACCAGCTGCAAACCAGTACAGGTTGAACTCTGCTCTTACCAAGAGTTCTGACCACCCAGGACATTGATTGTCTAAGCAAGTTTCTTTTTACTCTTAAGTATATAGATATTTGTATATAGCTCCTATTGGCCAGGTGATGTGGAGGTTGTCATGGAGACATGACGAGGCCTTTGTATTGGGTGGTGGACTGGATCAACAGGAAAAAGCCTAAAGTAAGGAAGGTGGAAAGCTGCAATACTACAATATTTGGAATGCTTCCGATTACAGTTGAGCCTTTTCCTGTTTAGAACTGGCCAATGGTGAGGTAGATTACAGATGTTTTTCTGGATTCATCTGACATGATTTACTGACACCCACAAGCAAACTGAGTTCAAGGTCAGATTTCTATTTACACAGTCCTCGCATAACACACCTCTAAAAATAACTAAATGTCAAGCTTTTTAACAAGAAAACAGCAATTAATAGCAAAACAATAGGACATATTCTTTTATAAATAATCATGAACAACTAGAAGCTGGTCTAGAAATAGTTTATTCCCTGGATGAGAGCTTGGGGGGAGCTCAGAAAAGGTGTTGTGTAGTTTCTGTTTTGTGTTTTTTCCCCCCAGTTTATTTTTGTTCTTGCGTTGATTTTTAAAAAGGTTGAGAGGGAAGAAGATGTATTGATTGTCTTTTGAAGAATGTCTGCCTCCGTATCTCTGTTGCTGTTGCTTTTCTCCCCACACATCATTCTGGACCATTCCCTCCTCTTTCCCAGTGTGCTAATACTTCCTGTTACTGTTGTCTTGGTCCTCGCTTTCTTTCCTTCTCTCCCCCTTTCATTCTCTCTTTCTTCCCTCCTCTTGTCTGTACCCCTGCCCTCGTTCCATTCCAGCTTACTGCCACTTCTCTGTCCCACCCTTCATTCTACTGTGGGTTCATTTGGGCTGATAGGGGCCTTGGGCTCTGGCCCCTCCCTGGAGGGTGTGTGTGTGTGTGTGCGTGCGCGTGTGCGTGTGCGTGCGTGCATGCGTGTGTGTGTTTGTGTGTGCGGGTGTGTGGAAGGGGGTCTCTCTGAGGGTTCTTTGAGTGGGTGAGAAAAGGTTGCGCTCATTTCTCACGCTCTAACTGTGTACTCTCTGATCCTAGTTGATTTATTTTTATTGTTGCTGTAGTTTTTTGGACCTACCCGCTTTCTTGTGATGGCTTTTCCCTGCCTGCTGAAGGGCCTGAGTGTCAGCAGTCCCATCCTGCACCTGGGTCTGGCTCTGTTTGGGCCCCTGCACAGACGGGCCTGTCTGGGTTTAAACTGTGGGTTTCGTGGGTTGTGTCCTCCGTTTGTTTTTGGGTTTTTTGTCTTTGGGAGACTTTTTAAAACATTTGTGTTCTCCACTGAGTTTTTCATTTTTGTCATGTTGTGTTGGTTTTGTCATCTTTTTGTTGGTTTACTGACTGACTGTAAGGTTGATCGGGGATAAGGGCTCCTGATTTGGGTAAGCGTGTGGTCAGTCCTTTCGTTTGGTTTTATTTTTAAAGACACCTGTATGTGAAATAAATGATGCAAATAAAAATGGACTTGAGGTTTTATTGCAGTGGGCCTAAAATAACAAGTTGTTCCAATCATGAGCTGCAAATGTATACTGTCTATATAGTGAAGAAGCACTAATTTGGTTTCTGCCATCCCCTTATGATTGCCTACATTTAGACTCAGTGTGAAATTGTATATTTAGCTGCAGTTTGCATTAAACTGAGAGGGAGACTTAAATGTCCATAATTTATACAATTAATTGAATATAAAACTTTCAAATATTACCCTTGAAATCAAGAGCATTTAAAATATACTGGACGACTATATAGTGCACTTTTCTTCCTAATGAATGGCATTGCAATAATTTTGACAATGGAGTTTATCATTGTTGTGTGAAAGCCTCCCATTATGACCTATGTATTTCAATACTATTAAACGGTGTTTTATGTCTTAAATCATGTGGGTATATTTGTTTAGGAATGTTACTTAATTCGGAATTTTGGGAAATATATTGACAGTACTGACAGATGTAATTATAGATTTTTCCCCAAAATCTTAAACTCTCTAACCAAGTTGGTAAGAAAAAGCAAAAGCCATTTGGTTAAAACAGTGTCTGTGTACTTGGTATTCTTGTGTATATTTGTTTATGCGTCTCTTTGAATATTACAGGCATAAATGCTCAAGTGTTGCAGGATTCCAGGCCACGGGCCAAGTCCTGTGGTAACATGAACTCCACCCTTATCAGACAGGGCCAGACACATGCTAACATGCATGAGGCGGTATGTTCGCATCAGTGTGTGGTCACAACCAATGAAACTTACACTTACCATGGACCCCATGTTGGCTCAACCCCCAGTAATGTGCATACTGATGGAGTGTTAAAGCGAGATACAGGCTCTTCAGTTCGCTGCTGCCCGTTTGTATGCCTCCGGTAACCAAACCAATATAGCTAACCTGATGACTGCTGGCTCATGATAAGGTAATACCTTTAATAATTTTGGTATATTATAATTCTGGTATGAAGTTTCACAAATAAATATATATATATACAAGTAATATCACTTTTTGTAGCAGTTTGTACTGGGATGATACATCATAATTTGTGTGTACTGGTACATGTGAAGTAAAACTTGGGAAAACAGCACAATGTTTGAAGCTTTCAACATATTTCTTTAAAAAGTGATTTCAATTCACTTTAATGTTCCGTGGACAAGTGAAATCAAATGTCTGGTACATAATACTCTTGCACCTTAAAGTGTGATTGTGGCATTACATTAATGTACTATATTCAACTATTTGCTGTAAAATAACCCAACAGTAAAGCAATTTTACATTTACAGACATTTATCTGTGCTCTTAAACTGTGTATCACGATTATTGGAAACAATTATTAGGGGATAGTTGGCTTGAATAAAATACACAGTATTTCAGATCAGTGATACTAAAAGGCATATCTGATGTGGTTGACTTTTTTTACTGTATAGGTTTTGCTAGTATTTTATTGAGCAATAATTATCACATGAATCTAAGGTGTGCAAAAGTACCTGCACAAAATTTTGTCGGTTGGATCACACCATCATGGCATTCTGTAAATTAGAATATATTACTACCACAACAACTGCCACTTGAACAGCTTCCACCAACATGTATACAGGTATGTATGGGGGCAAGAAAAATGGATTGAATCAGGCTAATTGAAGTTAAACAATTAGGGATCAAAAGACGTCCTTTGAGAAACCTGTCCAGTTTATTTCAAAAGAATTCCCAAATTTTCAAAACATGAATTTTAAAGGAGTAAAACATAATGCCTTGCATATTGACACTGTTTCACAATTCTGATGATGTGCACAAGGTGAAAGATTAGAACATGAAAAAAAACCTTGTAATATTAATGCACATTCTTATTAGTGCATCTACTTATTGTCGTATGTCTGAACTTGAATCTCTTCATGATCACAAAATTTATAGTGGTCTTGGACTTCTACACCTAAATATCAGAAGTTTACTACCTAAGCTAGACTTCATTCATATTATGATCAGTGAATCTTCACTGGATATTTTTATTCCAACTGAAATGTGGCTCTCAAAAAATGTTTCAAATTCTGACATTACTTTAACTGGTTATAACTTATTCAGATGTGACTGGAAAGCCAAAGGAGGTGGGGAACTGATTTATGTAAAAGATCGTTATACGGCTTGTGAACTAGCCGCTTCATCAGCCCCAAAGAAGTTTGAATATATTGCACTAGAAATCTCCCTTGGCAGTGGCGTACATTTTAATGTTATTGGTGTTTATAGGCCTCCCTCAGCTATCAGTGAGGCATTGGAGGATATTGCAAAATAATGTCATCTTATGCCTCATCTGAACTAATTGTAATGGGTGACCTCAACCTGGACTGGCTTTCTAATAACTCAACTGGACTAAAAGATCTATGCAGTGAATTAAATCTTTCTCAGTTGATCTCCAAACCCACGAGACAAAATACAAAAAATCCCTCTAAATCTACATTAATTGATGACATTTTGACTAATAGGCCACATAAATACTCAGCTTGTGGCGTTTTTGCACAGGATATTAGCTATCACAGTGCAATTGCGTGTGTTAGAAATGCCAAATGGCAAGAATACAATGCCACTGTCATCATCAAAATTTTGTAGAACAGGGTTTTCTACAGGATTTGTTTTATTCAGACATAGAAAGAACTTGTTCCATCCCTGAGCCTGACTAAGCCTTGGATCATTTCTCTCAAGTTTTTAATTCCCTTGCTGACAAACATGCCCCCTTAAACAATACAGAATAGAAAAACGATCGAATCCCTGGTTCTCTGCAGATCTCTCTGCAGCTATACATCTCATAGATAAAGCTTGGTCAAATGTTAGGAAAACTGACTCTCCAGCTGATTGGCTGGCCTTTAGGCAACTGAGAAATAGATGCATTCGTATGATTAGAAAAGCAAAGTCTGATTATTACTTGACCTCTCTTTCTAACTGTAATAAAAATGCCTCTAGTTTTTGGAAAACGGTGAAATCTTTAAATAATAACTACAACTTCTCTCCCTTCTAGGATTAGCTATAATAATGATTTTATTTCAAACAAAATTGACATGGGTGAGAATTTTAATTGTCATTCTATCTCCTCAGGTCATTTATTTGACAGGCTGTCTGCTGGCACTGCCCCAGATAGTTTTACCCCTAGCCCTGATAGTGAAACCCCATCTAATCCACTCTACCGTCCTGGACATAATTTCTCTTTTAGGCCAGTAGGCTATAGTGCAGTTTATAAAGCTCTGGCTAGCATTGACACAAGGAAGTCAGTGGGAGAGGATCTTGTTCGTAGCCTTTCACGTCTCAGTGCCCATATAATTGCTAGACCACTTGCTTACATTTTTAATCTAACATTTACCTCTGGCAGTATCCCTGCTGTTTGGAAGGCAGCTCAAGTTATTCCTTTGCATAAAGGAGATGATACAAGATCTGATTATCTGATTTTAGACACACCATGTGTGAAAACCAAGTTTGGTCAGTCCTGTTTTAAATTATTTTCCCCTTTTATCTGGAATTATTTTCAAGACGCACAAGAGCATTAACTAACATCCCTTGTCCCGTTAAATAATTTAAAAGATTTTTATACTGATTTTTCAAATTCTGTATGTAAATGTTGATTGATTGTATGCTATCTGTTTGTTAATTGTAATGTGTGCCTGAACTGTATCTGTCTGTTTCTAAGCTTGTATGTGTTTTCTTACCTATGTATATAGGTCTCACTTGAAAAAGAGTTTCCAATCTCAGCGTGATCACCTATTTAAATAAAGGATTAATAATAATAATAATAATAATAATAATAATAATAATTTAAAAGAACAATTCCCCATTTATATTACTGCTATGTCTATTAAATTTCTCAGTGTCCCCCATTTGTACACCACCCCTGCCTCCTCCTGCTACTGCTGACACACTGTATGTGCATGTACGCCTGTATTTCTTGTGTATGCATATCCATCCATTATCTATACCCACTTATCCTGGGCAGGGTCGCGGGGAGTGCTGGAGCTTATCCCAGCGTGCAATGAGGCAGAAATACACACTGGACAGGCTGCCAATCTATTGCAGGGCCTGTGTGTGCATATCAATGCTTTTATAATTTACACTTATCTGCAAGTGTGTATATGTGTACATGTGCATGTATATATAAATTAACGTCTCCGCTTCTACCCACATTGGTCACAAGTGTTCTTCAGGCCAGCGGTAACCAGAAAAGCGGTTCTCTGTGGCTCCAGCTTCTACAGAGACTATGGCAGAGTCCCGAGATCATGGTAAATCCCTGGGATAGGCTACATATTTCAAAAGACAAGCTCATTAGGCACTCTGGTACACCAGACCTGTGTTTGGTTCTCAAACAGAATATATTGCAAACTAGATTTTATAGAACAGTGGTTCCCAAACCCCTCCGTGGGTACCCCCAGCCAGATCCAAGTATTTGATGTGTTTCATCTCAAGCACACCTGACGCAACTAATCAAGCTCCAAATTAGTTGCATAAGGTGTGCATGAGGTGGAACACATCAAATATCTGGATCTAAAAATCATCAACAGGTTAAATGGAAAAACATACATTTGTTGTGGTAATTAGAGGTCAAAGCAGCTAGGCAATAGGAAATGATTTTTCAAAAATAGCTTTGGGTTATAATGTGAAAAAACATTATTATATTAGCAGGATATTCATAGTTTCTTCACATCCAGCGGCAATTTTGGGGTAGTATAAGCCATCATCTGGCCATATGTAGAGCAGGCTAGCAGGAGCACTTTGTCATATCTCTCTATAAACAGCCGATTGTCTCTGCTTTCACAGGCATGAGGTTCCTGGAGGGACACAAGGAACAGATCATTGAGAGGGTAAGACGGGCCGAGCCCATAGTCGATGCTGCCGTCTCACAGCATCTGGTCCGAGAGGAGCTGGCACAAGGGGCCCGGGCTGCCGTGAGCCCTCAGGACGTGATGAGGGAACTTTTTGAGGCCTTGGAAGCTGAGATATTGCAACGGAGAGACACGTTCTACCAAATATTGAAGCAGGTTGAACCTGATCTCATCCAAGAGCTGGGTAAGACCTCTCTTCTTCTCTTCTCATGTTCCAGTAGTTGTAAATAACAAAAATTTTTGTATAATTATGACTTTTCTATTTAGTCAAGCATATTTTTGAATGTTCAGACATGGCATTGCATTGTCTTACTTTTTGCTTAATATGTTGATACACGCACGTGATTTAAATTAGGTGTGTATTTTTAAAATTCATAAACTGCTGCTAAAACTTTGAAGGCCATTCCCATAAAAACTAACAGAACAGAGGGAAGCAGAGCACAAGGAGGAAGAGGTGCAGATACAGATGGAATACAAATATGAAGAGACCAAGGAAGTGGAGAAAATGAAGGCTGAAGAAGCTCAAATGAAGAAAGATTCCCTGAAGAGAAGGAGAGAGGGGACACTGAGAGCGATCGAAGAAATAGAAAGGCTCTGGGAAGCCACTAAGAAAGAGGTGAGCGAGCTAGAGCAGACAAGGGGGACGAGAGTGAGAATTCAGAGACAAAAAGAAGAAATAAAAATCATACTAGAGGAGAAGAAGCAACTGGAAAACAGGACCGAGCAGATGAAGGTGGAAATGCAGAACATGAAGGAGGAGACGAGGAGCGAGAGGGAGAGAATGAAAGCGGAGTTACAGGCAGAGAAAGACACACTGGAGAAAAGAAAAGAAGAGATGAGAAGAGAGAGAGAAGATCTGGAGCTGATCAAGCAGGAGGTGCTGAGAGCGAGGGAAGAGATGGAACAAAGCAAAGCAGAAATAAAACTTGAGAAGGACAAGATGGAAGAGATGAAATCTGAGATACAGAGACAGATAGAGGAAATAGAGCACAGGATCGAGGAGACCAAACATGCAAAAGACAAGATGGATCATATGAAAGTTGAGCTGCAGATAGAGAAAGAGGATCTTGAGAGAAGAAGAGAAGACACCAAGAAGCAAAAGGAACAGCTTGAGCAGATCAATTGGGAAATCAACAGGGTCAAGGAAGAGTTGGAAAAAAGATGGAATGAGACAGAGAAAGAAGGGCTTGAACAAAGAGCTTGGATACAGAGAGAGAGGGATGAACTACAGCTGATGAGGGCAGAGATGCAGAGAGCCAAAGAACAGATAGAGCAAAGTAGAGAAATGACAAAGCGAGAGATGGACAAGATTGAAAAAATGAAAACTGAGATATACAGAGAAAGGGACTCCCTGGAAAGAAGTAGAAATGAGGCACAAAGAGAAAAAACTGAATTCCAGCAGACAGCGTACATGATACAGAGAGCGAAAGAAGAGATGGAACAAAAGAGGAAAGAGATAGAACGGGAAAATAACGAGATGCAAGAGATGAAGGTTGTACTGCAGAGACGGATGGAAGAAATAGAAAATGCGATTATGGAGTCGAAGAAAGCGAATGACAAAATGCAGGAGACAAAGGCAGAGATACAGAGGGCAAAAGAAGTGCTAGAAAAACAAAGGGATGAGACAAGGAGAGCAAAGGAAGATCTGGAGAAACGACGGTATGAGACTGTGAAAGAAGAGTTGGAACAAAGAGCTGAGATACAGAGAGAGAAAGAAGAGATGGAACAGGTGAAGTCTGAAAGGCAGAGAGCACATGAACAGATGGAAAGAATAAGAACTGAAAAAGAAAAAGAGCTCGAACAAGAAAAAAGAGAGATAAATCGACAGAGGCACAATATTGAACAAATGCAAGGGGAGTTACAAACAGAGAAAGATTCCCTGGAGAGAAGAAGAACTGAGACAAGGAGAGAACGAGAAGAGGTGGAAAAGATGAAGACTGAGATACAGAGATCTAGAGAAGAGATGGAACAAAGCTGGGAATTTACCAAACGAGAAAAGGACAAGATTGAAGAGATGAAATCTGAGATACAGAGACAGATAGAGGAAATAGAGCACAGGATAGAAGAGACCAAACGTGCAAAAGACAAGATGGATCATATGAAGGCAGAGATGCAGAGAGAGAGGGAGGATTTGGAGAGAAGAAGGGATGAGACAAGGAAAGATAAAGAGCAGCTTGAACAGATCAAGCAAAAGATTTTTAGAGTAAAAGAAGAGATGGAGAAGAGGTTGTTTGAAGCTGAGAAAGAGGAGCTGGAACACAGAGATGGAATTCAGAAAGAGAGGGAAGAGCTTGAGCAGATGAGGGCTGAGATCCAGAGAGCCAAAGAACAGATAGAAGAAAGTAGGGAAGTGACAAAGCACGAGAGGGCTGA
This sequence comes from Anguilla anguilla, assembly GCF_013347855.1. Classification (NCBI taxonomy): domain Eukaryota; kingdom Metazoa; phylum Chordata; class Actinopteri; order Anguilliformes; family Anguillidae; genus Anguilla; species Anguilla anguilla. The sequence goes on from NC_049208.1 coordinate 25,883,612, forward strand.
GTTTGAGAAAGTGAAATCTGAGGTAAACGTACAGAGAGAAATCCTGGAGAAAAAAATAATGGAGACCACAAGTGAAAGGGAAGAGTTGGAACAAATCAAATGTGAGATGCTGAGAGCAAATGAAGAGATGGAACAGAGTAGAGAAGTAATGCAGCTTGAGAAGGACCAAATAAAGCTGATGAAAGACGAGATACAAAAAAAGATGGCGGAAATAGATAACAGGCTCGAAGAAACCAAGCAAGAAAAAAATAAAATGGAACAAATGAAGGCTGAGATACAGACTGAAAAAACTATGTTGGAAAAGCAAAGAGATGACACAGGAAGAGCAAAGGAAGAGATGGTAAAAAGACGGTACGAGACAATGAAGGAAGAAATGCAACAGAGAGCTGCAATAGACAGGGGGAAAGAAGTGCTGGAACAGATCAGGTCTGAGATACAGAGAACAAGAGCAGAGATGGAGAACTTAATAGACAAGACGGAAAAAGACCTAAAGCAGGTGAGGGAACAGAGCAATCAAGAGGGGGACAGGATTGCACAAATGAGAGCAGAGACACAGGCGGAGAGGGATGCTCTTGAGAGGAAAAAGGATGAGATGGCAAGAGAGAGGGAAGACTTAGAGATGATGAGGAATGAGATAATGAGAACCAGAGAAGAGATGGAACAAGAAAAGAGAGAGACAAACCAAGAAAAGGACAAGATAGAACAGATGAAATCAGAGATTCAGAGACAGATAAAAGAAATGGAACAAAATATGGAACATGCAAGACAAGCAAAGTACAAGATGGAGCAGATGACGGTGGAAATGCAGAGAAAGAGAGAGGATGTAGAGATAACAACTGATGAAAAACGGACAGAGGAAGTGCCATTTGAAAAGGTCAAACAAGAGATTGAAAAAGTGAAAGAACAGGTGCAGAAATTTTGGGATGATACTGAGAGAGAAATGTTGGAGGAGTGGGCCAGGTTTCAGAAAGAGAAAGAAGAGCTGGAAAAAAGGATGGAAAAACTGAGGAAAGAGTTGAATGAGATTGAAATGACAAAGTCTGAGCTTGAGAGACAGAAAGAAGATATTGAAACGAGGATGGAAATGAAAAACAGGGAACTGGAAAGAATCCAAGAGCAGAGGGCTGAGTTAGAAAGGCAGAAAGAAGAACTTGAAGAAAGGATGAAAAGGACAAAAGAAGAGAAGGACAAGCTTGAAAAGATTATGGCTGAGATACAAAGACAGACGAAAGAGTTGGAATGGAGGTTGGAAATCGCAAAGATTGAGAAAGATCAGGTGGAAGTGATGAAAGCTGAATTACAGAAACAGAGCGAGGAACTAGAAAAACAGAGGGAAGTGTCCAAGAAGGAGAGGGATGCTTCTGAAAAGATGAAGGCTGAAATGTTGCGAGAAAAAGAACAAATGGAGAAAACCAAAGAAGAGATAAGGAGAGAAAAGGACAAAATGGCTGTGATGGAGACAGATTCCAAAAGGACAGAAGAAATAGAACAAGCAAGGAAAAACATAAAGCTAGAGAGGGTAAGTAGGCAGATATAGACCTTGTGTATAATATTGTATGTGTGATAATGGTATAGATGTATGAATATGACAATCCAAACAATCAAAAAGCATGCTTTATGAGTAGGGCAACCAGTTTATCTTCCCTTCCCTTTCTTGCATAGTACTTCAGTCCTGTGGTGAATGTCATGTACAAAGTTCAAAAACAAAACAAAAGACGGTTGTTCAAACAGTCTCTTCTGTCACAGATTCACAATGCTTGATGAAAGTTTGTCCATTCGAAGACATGCATCTTTCTGTGTTATTTCGCCTTTTGAGTAAGGTCTGGCAATGTTTCTTCAGCTGTTTCCCAGAATTCACCCGATGACATTGCAGTTCTGCTTTCTTGTGGAAGTAATTTGTAACTGCCCAGCAATTGGCACATCGAGTCTGCACATTTGCTTGACAATAGTGAAGTGGTTGATAGAAACATGGTTTATTTGAGTTGATCAGGTTTGTAATGCATTGTAAGTTTCTCTGCAACTTCACTGGAAGTTTTGACACATGGGTGGTTTACTGCTTGTCTATGTTATGCATCTGCTGAGCAAGTGCATGATATTCATTTGTAAGCAGTTACATTTTATTATAGGTTTTTTTTTGAGCAAAATGTTTATTTATACGTATGCACATTTGAATTATACACAGCTGCTTTGTCAAAGAAAAAACAAAGCAAAGGAGAACAATTCACAGTTCGGCAAACCAACGTAAAAAATTATGGCATCATGTACATCCACATAGAGAGGAGTCCCCAAAAAAATAAAATGCATAAATAAAACAAAAATACCTTTAAAAAATAAATGTTAGTGTTGGCCAAATTCATAATTAAATCATTACAGCACCTTATCATATTGGTAATCCAAAATAAGCAATTACAGGAGCCCATCGGTTTAAGAACATGTCTGTCTTCACATGGAGTTTTGCTGTTATTTTTTCCATTGAGTATACTTTCATCAACCTGTCTTGCCATTGATGTAGGGTGGGTGGCAGTGGTTTGAGCAAAGATATAGTTATCATTTTTCTTGCCACCCATAAAAGGATATGCAGCAAGTAAGCCCTTCTCTTTTCCATAGCTCCATCAGGGATTGCTCCTATAATATAATACAATGGGTTTAATGGTAGATCAATGTTCAAAATGTTAAGTATTTCTGTATGAATCCCTTCCCAGTATGACTTCAATTTTAGACAATCCCAAAAAATGTGTGTGTGATCTCCAACCCGTTTACAGTTCCTCCAGCACAAATTTGTTTTACTTCTGTCATATTTTGATACAATCTCGCGAGTGCGACAATATGGGCATTGAAAGTTAAATGCACTGAATTGGGCTACAAGTTTTTTAAAGATGTCTTTATCTGCTTTTAACATATAACTCACATTGCATTCACATTTTCAAAATCAATATAATAAACCAATAAGCATTTCTTAATGCTATCCGCCACTGAGGATAATTCACGGCAGTTAGGTACATTGTGTCAGCAAGGAGAACGTTCAGATCAGTTGTGACTGATCTTCCTTGAAGAACAAATAAAACATGTAAAACATAATTTTCTGTGTCATCAGTTGATTCACCTGGCCACAGACATGCTGTCAGTTTCAATTAGTTATTGAATTTTCCAGTGGAATATTTGCACTTAAGAACATAAATACTGAATGACATTATGTCAGTGCTCAAGCCTGTCTTTTCCCATGCTGACAGATGATTCCCCCTCAGTGTTGATCACAGACCTTAATTCATGTTTCTTCATTTTTAAATGTTGGTCTATTGTTGTCTTCTTGGAATTTATTGATAAATTGCAAGTTGTGCAAAATAAATTCAATCTGTTGGTAAGCAGTGTACCAGGTGGACACTGCTTTACTTGTTCGCTCAAAGAAATGCTTTTTGTATCATTTAAATGTCCATCCATGTTCCCTTTCCTTGTTCTGACTCTCCCCATATTAAAGCAACAAATTGTTTTTTAAACATCTCAATTCGAAACTGAATTGTATGATTATGATTGTGCGGTTAAAGTGTCAGTCAGGACCTCTGGAGGAAAAGCATGGAAATACAAGTTAATTCCATGCAGGTCATGTGGTGAAGATAAACTGGTGACCCTATTTACGAGATGATGTCCATGAGGAAATAGAACATCTCAATCGTGTGATACAGAATAATTATCAAAGGAATAATTATAAAAAGTTATACAGTAAAACTGTAATAACACAACAACGCCAGGAAGACAATGGAGTTAAATCAAATTATTGTATTTTTATTTTTGGTTAAGTTTCCATAATTTCCCAAATGCATAATAGTACAGTGAAATGAAAAATAAATTTAAAAAATGCAATAATTCCGCATTTTAAAGGTAAAAACTGTTATTTTAATTTGAAAAGGATGAGGTGCAACAGATGAAGATTGAATTTCAAGACCAAAAACAGGTGATCGAAAGGACAATGGAAAATATTGTGAGAGATAAGAATGAAGTGGAAAAAGAAAGGGCAGACATGCAAAGATGGAAAGAAGAACTGAATAAAAAGAGTGGTGAGATAAGAAGGGAGAAGGCTGAGATGGAAGAGATGAAGGCTGAGATACAACGACAGAAAGAAAAAAACATGAAAGATGCAGAACATGTGCAAAAGATTATGGGTGAAATGGTAAAAGAGAAAGAAGACCTTCAAATGAAAATGGCAGAGCTGAAGACAGAGGAGGGCAGAATGGCAAAAATGATGGTTGATTTGGAGGGAAAAAATAAAGAAGTAGATAAAAGTCTTGAAGATATAAGAATGGAAAAAGATGACATTAAAGAAACGAAGGCTTATTTAAAAAAACAAAGAAATGACCTTGAAAACAGGATGATAGACATAAAGAAAGAAGAGGACAAGATAGCTATGGCTGTGGCTGATTTAGAAAGACAGAGAGAAGACCTGGCAACCAAGCAGGAATGGGTGAGGAGAGAGAAGGATGAGAGGGAGATCATCATGGCTGATTCACAGAGAGAAAAGGAAGACACTGAAAGAACTAAAGCAGAAATCTGGAGGGGAAAAGAAACTACCGATGAACAGAAAACTGAAATAAAATATGATCTTGAGATGAAAACAGGAAAGATAAAACCAGAAAAGGAAGAGGTAACAATGGAAGAACGAACTGCAAGGGTCACAAGAGAAGAGGATAAAGCTGACTTACTCAAACCTGAGATGGAAAGAGAGAAAGACAACCTGGAAATCAAAATGCAAGAGATGAGGACAGAGAAGGAAAAGATGGATATCATTAAAGCTGACATTCGGAAAGAGAAAGAAGTTATTGAAGGAAGCAGAAGAGACATTGCTTCACAGAAAGCGGATCTTGACAAGGTTGAAGCTGACATAAAAAAACAAAAATACGAACTGGAATCAAAGATGGAAGCCATGAAGAGAGAGATGGAGAAGTTAGGGCAGTTGCATCTTAACATGCAGAAACTGAATGATGAAATTAAAGAAAACCAGGAAGAAGTAAGGCGGGAGAAAGCAGAGATACAGCAACAGAACGAGAAGTTGATTGATTTGGAGAAAAAGAGCAAAGATGTAGATAAACACCTTGAGGAGGTAATGTCAGAAAAATATGCCATTGAACAGATGAGGGATGACATGAAAAAACAAAAAGATAACCTGGAAAAAAGAATGAAAGACATGAAAAAAGAAGAGGACAAGATTAGCATTGCTATTGCTAACATAGAAAAACAGAAAGAAGTGATAGAAGAAAGCAAAGTGGAGATCACGAAAGAAAAAAATAATGTTGAATCAGTCAAGGTTGAGATGAAAAGACAGAAAGAAGACCTGGACAAGCAGTTGGAAGAGATGAAAACAGAGAAGAAAAATGTTGATATCATTAAGGCTGACCTACAAAAAGAGAAAGAAGAAATTGAAGAAAGGAGAGGAGATATTGCTAGACAAAAAGCTGATGTTGAAAATGTCAAAGCTGATATTAAACTACAAACAGAAGACCTAAATAATAAGTTGGAAGAGATGAGGACAGAGAAAGACATGTTACAGAAGATGCATCTTGACATTCAAAAAGAGAAAGATGAAGTCCACAAACACAAGGAAGAGATCATACAGGAGAAGGCTGAGATTGAGATGATGAAAGCTGAGATACACCAAATGAAAGAAAAAACCATGAAGGACACAGAAAATTTGGAAAAGATGATGGGTGAGATAATTAAACAGAAAGAAGACCTTGAAATGGAAACTGCAGAGATACAGACAGAGAAGGACAAAATGACGAAGATTATGGTTGATCTGGAGAAAAAGAACAAAGATGCAGATAAACACCTAGAGGACATAATGTCAGAAAAAAATGCCATTGAACAGATGAGGGATGACATGAAAAAACAAGAAGATGACCTGGAAAAAAGAATGAAAGACATGAAAAAAGAAGAGGACAAGATTAGCATTGCTATTGTTGACTTAGAAAGACAGAAAGAATTGATAGAAGAAAGCAAGGCGGACATCATGAAAGAAAAAAATGATGTTGAGTCAGTCAAGGTTGAGATGAAAAGAAAGAAAGAAGACCTGGAAAAGCAGTTGGAAGAGATGAAAACAGAGAAGAAAAAGGTTGATATCATTAAGGCTGACCTACAGAAAGAGAAAGAAGAAATTGAAGAAAGCAGAGACGATATTGCTAGACAAAAAGCTGATGTTGAAAATGTCAAAGCTGATATTAAACTACAAACAGAAGACCTAAATAATAAGTTGGAAGAGATGAGGACAGAGAAAGACGTGTTACAGAAGATGCATCTTGACATTCAAAAAGAGAAAGATGAAGTCCACAAACACAAGGAAGAGATCATACAGGAGAAGGCTGAGATTGAGATGATGAAAGCTGAGATACACCAAATGAAAGAAAAAACCATGAAGGACACAGAAAATTTGGAAAAGATGATGGGTGAGATAATTAAACAGAAAGAAGACCTTGAAATGGAAACTGCAGAGATACAGACAGAGAAGGACAAAATGACGAAGATTATGGTTGATCTGGAGAAAAAGAACAAAGATGCAGATAAACACCTAGAGGACATAATGTCAGAAAAAAATGCCATTGAACAGATGAGGGATGACATGAAAAAACAAGAAGATGACCTGGAAAAAAGAATGAAAGACATGAAAAAAGAAGAGGACAAGATTAGCATTGCTATTGTTGACTTAGAAAGACAGAAAGAATTGATAGAAGAAAGCAAGGCGGACATCATGAAAGAAAAAAATGATGTTGAGTCAGTCAAGGTTGAGATAAAAAGACAGAAAGAAGACCTGGAGAACGAGTTAGAAGAGATGAAAACAGAGAAGAAAAAGGTTGATATCATTAAGGCTGACCTACAGAAAGAGAAAGAAGAAATTGAAGAAAGTAGAGGAGATATTGCTAGACAAAAAGCTGATGTTGAAAAGGTCAAAGCTGATATTAAACTACAAACAGAAGACCTAAATAATAAGTTGGAAGAGATGAGGACAGAGAAAGACATGTTACAGAAGATGCATCTTGACATTCAAAAAGAGAAAGATGAAGTCAACAAAGACAAGGAAGAGATCATACAGGAGAAGGCTGAGATTGAGATGATGAAAGCTGAGATACACCAAATGAAAGAAAAAACCACGAAGGATACAGAAAATTTGGAAAAGATGATGAGTGAGATAATTAAACAGAAAGAAGACCTTGAAATGGAAACTGCCCAGATACAGACAGAGAAAGACAAAATGACAAAGATTATAGTTGATTTGGAGAAAAAGAACAAAGATGCAGATAAACACCTAGAGGACATAATGTCAGAAAAAAATGCCATTGAACAGATGAGGGATGACATGAAAAAACAAGAAGATGACCTGGAAAAAAGAATGAAAGACATGAAAAAAGAAGAGGACAAGATTAGCATTGCTATTGTTGACTTAGAAAGACAGAAAGAATTGATAGAAGAAAGCAAGGCGGACATCATGAAAGAAAAAAATGATGTTGAGTCAGTCAAGGTTGAGATGAAAAGAAAGAAAGAAGACCTGGAAAAGCAGTTGGAAGAGATGAAAACAGAGAAGAAAAAGGTTGATATCATTAAGGCTGACCTACAGAAAGAGAAAGAAGAAATTGAAGAAAGCAGAGACGATATTGCTAGACAAAAAGCTGATGTTGAAAATGTCAAAGCTGATATTAAACTACAAACAGAAGACCTAAATAATAAGTTGGAAGAGATGAGGACAGAGAAAGACGTGTTACAGAAGATGCATCTTGACATTCAAAAAGAGAAAGATGAAGTCCACAAACACAAGGAAGAGATCATACAGGAGAAGGCTGAGATTGAGATGATGAAAGCTGAGATACACCAAATGAAAGAAAAAACCATGAAGGACACAGAAAATTTGGAAAAGATGATGGGTGAGATAATTAAACAGAAAGAAGACCTTGAAATGGAAACTGCAGAGATACAGACAGAGAAGGACAAAATGACGAAGATTATGGTTGATCTGGAGAAAAAGAACAAAGATGCAGATAAACACCTAGAGGACATAATGTCAGAAAAAAATGCCATTGAACAGATGAGGGATGACATGAAAAAACAAGAAGATGACCTGGAAAAAAGAATGAAAGACATGAAAAAAGAAGAGGACAAGATTAGCATTGCTATTTTTGACTTAGAAAGACAGAAAGAATTGATAGAAGAAAGCAAGGCGGACATCATGAAAGAAAAAAATGATGTTGAGTCAGTCAAGGTTGAGATGAAAAGAAAGAAAGAAGACCTGGAGAACGAGTTAGAAGAGATGAAAACAGAGAAGAAAAAGGTTGATATCATTAAGGCTGACCAACAGAAAGAGAAAGAAGAAATGGAAGAAATCAGAGAAGATATTGAAAGACAAAGAGCTGATGTTGAAAAGGTCAAAGCTGATATTAAACAACAGTCAGAAGACCTAAATAATAAGTTGGAAGAGATGAGGACAGAGAAAGACGTGTTACAGAAGATGCATCTTGACATTCAAAAAGAGAAAGATGAAGTCAACAAAGACAAGGAAGAGATCATACAGGAGAAGGCTGAGATTGAGATGATGAAAGCTGAGATACACCAAATGAAAGAAAAAACCACGAAGGATACAGAAAATTTGGAAAAGATGATGAGTGAGATAATTAAACAGAAAGAAGACCTTGAAATGGAAACTGCCCAGATACAGACAGAGAAAGACAAAATGACAAAGATTATAGTTGATTTGGAGAAAAAGAACAAAGATGCAGATAAACACCTAGAGGACATAATGTCAGAAAAAAATGCCATTGAACAGATGAGGGATGACATGAAAAAACAAGAAGATGACCTGGAAAAAAGAATGAAAGACATGAAAAAAGAAGAGGACAAGATTAGCATTGCTATTGTTGACTTAGAAAGACAGAAAGAATTGATAGAAGAAAGCAAGGCGGACATCATGAAAGAAAAAAATGATGTTGAGTCAGTCAAGGTTGAGATGAAAAAAAAGAAAGAAGACTTGGAAAAGCAGTTGGAAGAGATGAAAACAGAGAAGAAAAAGGTTGATATCATTAAGGCTGACCTACAGAAAGAGAAAGAAGAAATTGAAGAAAGCAGAGACGATATTGCTAGACAAAAAGCTGATGTTGAAAAGGTCAAAGCTGATATTAAACAACAGTCAGAAGACCTAAATAATAAGTTGGAAGAGATGAGGACAGAGAAAGACGTGTTACAGAAGATGCATCTTGACATTCAAAAAGAGAAAGATGAAGTCAACAAAGACAAGGAAGAGATCATACAGGAGAAGGCTGAGATTGAGATGATGAAAGCTGAGATACACCAAATGAAAGAAAAAACCACGAAGGATACAGAAAATTTGGAAAAGATGATGAGTGAGATAATTAAACAGAAAGAAGACCTTGAAATGGAAACTGCCCAGATACAGACAGAGAAGGACAAAATGACAAAGATTATAGTTGATTTGGAGAAAAAGAACAAAGATGCAGATAAACACCTAGAGGACATAATGTCAGAAAAAAATGCCATTGAACAGATGAGGGATGACATGAAAAAACAAGAAGATGACCTGGAAAAAAGAATGAAAGACATGAAAAAAGAAGAGGACAAGATTAGCATTGCTATTGTTGACTTAGAAAGACAGAAAGAAGTGATAGAAGAAAGCAAGGCGGAGATCATGAAAGAAAAAAATGATGTTGAGTCAGTCAAGGTTGAGATGAAAAGAAAGAAAGAAGACCTGGAAAAGCAGTTGGAAGAGATGAAAACAGAGAAGAAAAAGGTTGATATCATTAAGGCTGACCTACAGAAAGAGAAAGAAGAAATTGAAGAAAGCAGAGACGATATTGCTAGACAAAAAGCTGATGTTGAAAAGGTCAAAGCTGATATTAAACAACAGTCAGAAGACCTAAATAATAAGTTGGAAGAGATGAGGACAGAGAAAGACGTGTTACAGAAGATGCATCTTGACATTCAAAAAGAGAAAGATGAAGTCAACAAAGACAAGGAAGAGATCATACAGGAGAAGGCTGAGATTGAGATGATGAAAGCTGAGATACACCAAATGAAAGAAAAAACCATGAAGGACACAGAAAATTTGGAAAAGAGGATGGGTGAGATAATTAAACAGAAAGAAGACCTTGAAATGGAAACTGCCCAGATACAGACAGAGAAGGACAAAA